>NW_015114514.1:4834-101202 GCF_001443285.1 Poecilia latipinna
AATTATTCTGACGATTTAGAGAACTTGAGCCAGGTGAAGCTTATACTGCAACTTGAGTTTTGGATAAAACATAATATTTACAAGCCAAGAGGGGTTTTATGCCAGTCAACGATTAATTGATTACTAAGTTAGTTGATGATTTTTTCAATAACCAGTTCATCAGGATTAATCTGATTAATTGTTTTAGTCCTACACAAGTTCCATAGGGAATGAATGGAGAGTGAGTGACACTGCATGTGTTGTTGACCACGTGTTGAGCTCTTGACCCTTAATCCCACCTAAATGTGTTTTATTAAAGCGCCTATTAAGTTTACAAATCAGCTGGACACCTAGATCCACTTCTTCTCCCTGGTTTTCTTCCTGGAAGGTTGCTGGTTGCCACGCTGGTGTTAGTAGTTGTTGGAGGAGATCATATTTCAGACTAACTAAGCTTTTCCAGTGTTGTCTCAGTGTTAGTATGAAAGCATGCTGAAGAGATGATTTTTGTTTCCAGGGACACCATGGACAGTGTGAAGCAGAGTGCTGCGCTGTGTCTGCTGCGGCTCAACAGGACTTCTCCTGATCTGGTGCCTATGGGAGAGTGGACAGCTCGGGTCGTCCACCTGCTCAATGATCAGCACCTGGTAAGACCTGTGCTAGTTTACTGCTTCAGAATCAGAACATCACTACAGCTGTGTTTAGGGCCTGTGCTATTTAAAAGTCTGGTTAGGTTTGAAAGTGAAACACACACATTGTACCAGACACAAGGTTTTATGAAGATGTGTATCTGTCTGTACGACATGCTGGAACAAAACTTCTCCTTACTCTCTGATGACTAAAGTCAATTAACATTCAGCCAGACGTAAGCAGGCTGTGGAATATCCTGGTTGCTTGCTTACCTGGTTACCTTGGTTACGAGCCAGTCAGAGGTCTTGGACCAGCAGCTGCATAGTCGAGGGTCTGCATGTAGCGATATTACAAAGCTTTTGGCTAGAGCCAGTTTGTCAATGCAGCTGAAGAACTGGGACAAGAATACTTTTTGAGATGTCCAGTTTATTTCCTTTGTAAGAAAAAGTAAAAGTGTAAAGAAACAGCCTCTATCTGTATCACAGAGTAGTGTGTTTGTGTGTGTGTGTTCCTGTTCTCAGGGAGTAGTCACAGCAGCCACCAGCCTCATCACCACTCTGGCCCAGAAGAGTCCAGACGACTTTAAGACGTCCGTGTCCCTGGCTGTGGCCAGGCTCAGTAGGGTGGGTCCAGCTTTGATGCCCCTAATGGCGCTCTGCTCTTTCTCAGGCAGAGTCTTCACCATCTCCATCTTCCTGTCTCACAGATTGTGACCTCTGCATCCATCGACCTGCAGGACTATACATACTACTTTGTTGCTGCGCCGTGGTTGTCTGTCAAACTGTTGCGCCTGCTGCAGTGCTACCCTCCACCTGGTATGCTACCATAAAGCCATGCATTACTGGGACAAAACTTACTTTTTATTAAAAATAAAATAACCAGTAATCTGGTTATTTTTCTGAAAAATAACCAGACTACTTTCAAATATGCTTGCGTGGTAACTTGCCTAAGAACATTAACATATTAACATTGGAATTCTTGTGGGGGTAATCAACCCTACATAAAGCAGTCGGACGTGTTGGAATTGGAAATCACTAGTGTGTGCTATTAAGTGTATCTTTAAGAGGAAAGCAATGCGACTGGCTGTTGCAGAGGACGCATCGCTGCGAAGTCGTCTGACCGAGTGTCTGGAGACCATCCTTAATAAAGCCCAGGAGCCGCCCAAGTCCAAGAAGGTGCAGCACTCCAATGCAAAAAATGCTGTTCTGTTTGAAGCCATCGCCCTCATCATCCACCATGACAGGTTGGTCACTTTCTGCTTCTTAACCTGCTCAGTTACCTAGGAAGAACTGAGATGTTTAACAATGCTGTCTGTACATGTTAAGGACTGAATGCTGCAAGTCAATGACATCACAATATAGTGTTGCTGGTCTAACTATAGCTGAATGAGAGTATTACACCTGGACAAATAGAACCCCATGCCACTCCATTATGCTCTATCTACAATGTATCAGACTCACCCGGCGCTCTTATTGCACTTTGCAAAGTGTATATTAGTATGTTGTATATTAGTGTCGGATTGTGAACTCAGTGCATGGGGATCTGAGTACTTCCTGTTGTCGTTGTGTGTTTTCCCTCAGTGAACCCAACCTGTTGGTGCGAGCCTGCAACCAGCTGGGCCAGTTCCTGCAGCACAGAGAAACTAACCTCCGTTACCTGGCCTTGGAGAGCATGTGCACGCTGGCCAGCTCCGAGTTCTCCCATGAAGCTGTGAAGACACACATCGAAACTGTCATCAGTGCCCTCAAGGTGAGTTTCTGGACCTCTGGTAGGAAATGTGATGACCCCATCAGTGTGGACATCTCCATGCCTGTTAGGGATGGAAAGCAGGAATGTTCCACGCTGCATTCATGCAGTAATTCATGCAAGAAAAAGAACAACCAAGTATTGAGTCCATAGAAATCAATATAATTCTCAGAAGCTCTAATTTTCTAAATTCTGAATATAATTTTCAGAATTTATCTAATATTCTAATTTTCTGTACCACTCTATTTTAGCTTTATATTATCTGTAAGTCATAATCATCAGAATTACAAGAAAGAAAGGCTATCTGTGCAATGAATCTACATGGTGTATGAGATTTACTTTCTGAAATACTGAACATTTTCACATTATTTACATTTTTTTATATACCTGTATTTACTCCTTGTTTACTGTACAGTGAGACAGAAACAATATGAATCCATCAAACTAACAGAATAACAGAATAAATCATTTAACAAACCAAATGAACTCTACTTAGAAGCTCTGCAATAATCAGGGTGAAACATGAGACTAAGATTCTGATTACTGAATGAATGGAGATCATGGACTACTGGGCATTATAAATATATGGCATATATAATATGGACAGTAATAAGAAGTGGTTGAAATGATAAGTGCCATTATATCAATGTGGATGTGTTGAGCAGTGAGGCAGTTTAATGGTCTTTAAACATGTCTGGAATTGAAATGAACTCTAATGTATTGAACTCTAATGTATTTACTCAAGTCTAGAGAGTTATGAACAATGACTCTCTAGAGGCCTCCCATATGTGGGCCTCCCATATGTGGGAGGCCTCCATATGTGGAGGCCTCCATATGTGGAGGCCTCCATGTGTGGCCTCCCACATATGGAGGCCTCAGGTTCCAGTCCTGACCTGATGACCTTTGCCATACGTCTTCCTTTTCTCTCACAACCTGCTTTTATGTCTGACTACTCTCAAATAAAGACTAGAGCGGCTAAAGCCTTAGAAAAACAACAAAAACACATTTAAAATCAGTAAGAACAACCTTAAAAACATTTAGTGACATCACCTTTAAGTTCATGTAGTACTTCAACTGGTTCCAAGAAGATGGATGTAAGTTCAGTTTTGACTTTAGGCACCAAAAGTAAAAAAAAAAACAATTCTCACAATGAAGAGAGTATTCTCTGGTGGACTTTCTCAATCCTAAATATTTATACTGGGAGACTTTTTGAATTTTCAGACCTTCAGCTGCAGTAATGACTGGAGGAACTGTCGACTTGTCTACAAAGACAAGAGATGGCAGTGTTTAAAATCAACTTTTTTGAGCTTTACAATATGTTATATTGTTGTTCCCTCATCACAAACATACATGGAGTGTTGACTTTATTCTTTCATTCATGTTTGAGAAATCTTTTGATCTCCATGGCAACCATTCTGCTGTGAAGGACACCTAAGTGAACCAGCGCCACCTTCAAGGAAACTGCAGCTCCTCCTCAAAGCTGCAGTTTCCAATTTTCTGAGCTTCTGCCTCACAGAGCGACTTTCCGCCACGACTCCCCCACTCAGCTCCTTCAGACTAGCCAGCAGCAATTGACAAACACCTGGTGTAACTGTGGATTTGCTGAGCTCATTACAGGAACTACTTCTCAGTGCAACACTGGTAAAAACGTTGTTAAAGGGTTAATAGAGGAGCCATGTTGTTACAACATCCTGTGGAGTTTCAGAAAGAGGAGGTGTTTCTTAAAGAGACAGAGGTCCAATTTCAAGGCTTTAAATTATGAAGTCAATTTTTTTAAGGCGTATTTGACAACTGAAGGTAACATAGTTCCTTAATTGTGCTACAAAACAGCACTATGTGCCTGGGAAACACACAATGCTGCCCCTTTTAATTTACTGGCCAATCATGTTTCTTTCCCATAGTTATATGGTAGTCATACCGTCCGGTTGAAGTCTCTGCTTGGTGTGTCTGTGCAGACTGAGAGAGATGTGAGCGTGCGCCAGCGGGCCGTCGACCTTCTCTATGCCATGTGTGACCGTAGCAACTCCAAGCAGATTGTGGCGGAGATGCTGAGCTACTTGGAGACGGCAGACTACTCAATCAGAGAGGAGATTGTAGGCCGTCAACACACACATGCTCAGGTTTGAGTCTCGGGGAAAGATGTTCTCCTCAGCCACCACGCTGTCGCCCACAGGTGCTGAAGGTGGCCATCCTGGCCGAGAAGTATGCAGTGGACTACACCTGGTACGTGGACACCATCCTCAACCTGATCCGCATTGCCGGCGACTACGTGAGCGAGGAGGTGTGGTACCGTGTTATCCAGATCGTCATCAACCGGGATGATGTCCAAGGCTACGCTGCCAAGACCGTGTTTGAGGTGGGAACTGTGATTCATGTTGTCACTAATAACATTCACTTCTCTTGTGTTTTTCTATGCATCCTCCAGATATGAAGGGAGTAAAAAAAAACTAGATATAAACATTATTTAAAAATTGTATTATCTCTTATGTAAAATCCTGTTTTACTTAATAGTATGTGTCTAATAGTAATAATCTGAATTATTGATTCAATATTTCCACTAAAAGTTGAGGAAAGAGATTAATTTACTATAATTTAGAACAAGACTGTAACATAACTAAATGTGGAAAAAGTGAAGCACTTTGAATACTCTCTGGATTCAGTCCGATGTTAAAAGAAAATGTCAGTAAAATGTGGATTAATATTAATACCAGTTGCAGTACTAATTAATACAATCATTGCTAGAATAGTCATGCATTATAATAAGTACAGTTGAAACCAGAAGTTTACAAACTGAAGTAAGTCTTGATCTGAAGTTAAATCAAACCAATATTTTTCATGTTTTAATGAAAAAAAGATTATGCCATTAGATTATTTGATACTGTCTTAATACTTAATACTGTAGGAGTGTAAAATATTTTTGTCATTATGTTGATGACATCAGTTTTCACTATGACATCAAAGAAGTTTTTTATTTATTTATTTATTTTTGACAAAAAAGCAACATTTTGCTGACCACAATTGATTTGTAAATCAATAAAATAGTCAAAGATCTGAGGGCTGATTGACCTGATTAATTAAAATAAAAATCAGATTTTTTTTTATTATTTTGCCTGTTCATCACCGATCATATAGCTATGTCAGCAACATCTGGCTGATTTGTGCATTTCTTTCTAAAATGAATTGAATCCAGCATTTTAAAGGTAGATTGGTACCAAACACTTAAGAAGTGAACAAACTGCATAAAGGTAAAAATCGCTGTCCAACAGAACAGAGTGCTTGTTGAATTCGGGTTTTATTAGATCTGATTAGACCAACACTGTGACTTTAGTTGGCTGTGACTTTAGTTGGATACACAGTTTGTGTTAGTGTGTGTTGTTTCTTACCTGACAGAAGCTGTTGTTCCTCTCCATGTGAATGTGTGCAGGCCCTCCAGGCTCCAGCCTGTCATGAGAACCTGGTGAAAGTGGGTGGTTACATTCTGGGAGAGTTTGGAAACCTGATTGCTGGTGACCCTCGTTCCAGGTGCTGAAAACTGACCCCGCTTCTGACCAGATGTTTGTAATCTTTGAAGGTTCAGCTCCTCATAACCTGTTCCTCTGCAGCCCTCTGGTCCAGTTCAACCTACTTCACTCCAAGTTCCACCTGTGCTCGGTGCCAACCCGAGCCCTGCTGCTCTCCGCGTACATCAAGTTCATCAACTTGTTCCCGGAGGTGAAAGGCACAATCCAAGATGTCCTCCGTTCAGACAGCCAGCTTCGCAACGCCGACGTGGAGCTCCAGCAGAGGGCGGTGGAGTACCTGAGGCTCAGCTGCATCGCCAGCACCGACATACTGGTCAGCACATCATTCAGCTAACCGGACGTTGAATGGGCCTGTAGCTTTAAGCAGAGCCTGAGTCCAAGGCAGGCACTTAGGATTGTACAGTGAGGGTGGATGTTTCTCTTCTTTATTAGGGCTTCAGCAGCATATAGTGAATTTACTTCAATTTCTCTGCAAAGTGAACACAACCCTGTTAAAATATCACGGATGTCTGAAAAAAATGAGACAACGAATCATTTTATAACTTTTCCCACTTGTGACATTTATCTGGTATAATTAGGCTCACATGTTGAATTCAGTAATAAAAAAAAAATAAAAAAAATACATATTTTTTAAAATATAGCTGAAATAAACTAGTTCAACTCATGTGAACACTCTTATACTGAGACTTTATTGATGCATATTTTTTTATTCAGTTTCAAACTTCAGTCTTTGGTAGAAGTTTGTCAGCATGCCACAACCTGAGCAGACCATGAGGACATCTGTTGCTCACAGTCCTCTTCAGGAAAATGAAGTCAAGTCAGCTTTAAGTGTGTAGAGCATCTCAGCAACAAGGCAGTTCAAAGTGCTCTACGTCATAAAAACATCATACAGTCATCAGTTCTGAAACAAGCAACAAACTTTACATGTTGTCAAATGCCATCATCAAGCAAATACACATAAGATCAATGTTCCATTTACTACTAATCAAAAGTCATTTGAAAAAGGTGGGTTTTAATTCTTGATTTAAAGGAACTCAGTGTTTTAGTTTTGCTGAAAAGCTTTAAGTTCCCAAAGAAACATGAAGTTACCAAAGTTTCCTCAGGTTGCATGCAGAGCATTTGTTGGCCAGTTCCTGTGGGTTTAGCGAGGTTTTCTCTCTGCCCCCAGGCCACCGTGTTAGAAGAAATGCCTCCGTTTCCAGAGAGAGAGTCTTCCATTCTGGCCAAGCTGAAGAAGAAGAAGGGCTCCAGCAAACTGCCAGACATGGACGATTCCCGAAAGAATGTCAATGGCAACGCCGAGCACGCCGAGGACGCCGAAGTGGCCAGCAAGGTAGCATCATGACTAAATCAGAAGAATGTAGACGCTTCATCTGAATCCATGGGGTTTTTGTCCTGTCCTCGTCCTGGGTTTCCACTGTTCTCCTCTGTTTTCTCAGTCTCTACCTTCCCGTTGTTCTGCTCCTCTTCTCTTCTTTTCTGCACCTCAGACTCCTCAGTTTCTGTTGGAAGAGCTCATTTCCACAGACAGACCCCACCCCTCCTCTAGCGCCACCATGCTCCCCACCAGAACCATGGTACTTGACAGGTTTACATTTTCAGTGCAGTTTGCATTTTGTCCCAGTACTGCCATCTGCACGGAGGAGCTGGTGTTCCTGTTGTCTAGCAACAAGAAGTTCCTGGGTTTGAATTCCAGCCTGGGCTCTTTATGCATGAAGTTGCATGTTCTCTCTGTGCATGTATGGGTTCTTCAAAATGAAAAAATCAGAGAACTGGAAATACAGTAAGGTCGCATACAAAGAAAAAACTTTGTGGTGGAACAAAACCATAGAGAATACTTTATTAATTCAGGGAGAAATGTCTTAGTATGTGACATTGTACATAGCATAAGTATGACTTAAACATAAAATAAATATATAAAATGAAATAATAACAAGCATGCACATCTAAACCAAACTAACACTGGCTGGCCATTCCCATGAGGAAGTATGGTGGTGTCAGCATTATGCTGTAGGGATGGTTACCTGCAGCAGGGAGCCGTTCCTCAGCTGAATGAAAGGTGAAGGTTCAACTCCCAACAGGAAAGAGGGCCTGACACAGCCAGAGAGACAGAGAGAATGGTTCCTTAATTGCAGTCTCTGGCCATGAGACACTGAGCAGCTAAAGTCTTTCCTCTGCCTACATCTCCCAGAATGCTGTGTGGTTCTGGATCGGAGTTCAGTGACATTATTGAAAATTCCATCAGATGTATGATCTATTGACGTTAATGATGTATCTGTAGCGATATGCATTGGTATTGATTTGTTGTCCAGTACTTCCTGAAGTTTTGTTTTTTTTCTAAAGGTCTGACTAACGAGCCCTAGTGGAACACCTGTTATAATTTTCTGAATGTGATTTTCTGGATGTGATTTTCTGGATGGTGTTTGGCCTGCAGGTTCCCAGCCACACCTTCACTGATAACCTGAGTGTGAACTCAGCCCCATCCTCAGGAGCCAGCCTGCTGGTGGACGTCTTCTCTGACTTCAGCAGTGCTGCACCCACAGAGAGCTCAGACGAACACTTTCCCAGGTGACGCTAACCACAGCTCATCTAATGAAAACACAATGTTAGCCGTCAGTGTTCTTGTTTTAGTTAATAATCAAAGCTGAAGAAGAGTTATTTTACTGTGGGCCTGGGCTAAACATGACAATAAGAACTATTAAGTTTTTTTTTTTAAGTAACTCAATGACTGTTAATGCATGGCATGACAATCAGAGCCCCACTAATATAACTACTTCTTTTGACAAACATTCTGACTTGTAATACACTTCTTCAGTCACATAAAGAAGTGACTTGTATCATTAAGCTGCACACAGGAAGCATATTTAAAGGAGCAGTATTATGTAAACTGGATTTTATTAGCTTCACGTCATGTTGTAATGTCATTCCCTCATCATAAACATACCCAGAGTCAAGGTTTCCCTCAGAAAACTTGCTAAGCTCGATGGTTGGGTGCTAGGCAGTCATTCATCCAGCGGGCCGTTGTGTTTTTGAGTTAAAAAATGTTTAAGTTGACAGGAAATTTGAAAATATCACTTGATATTTATGTGTTATTGAAAGACTGGAAGATTAACACCTGGACACTAAATATAAAGTCTTAAAAAAATGCAAGCATTTTAAAAATACTTAAATAAATAAGCAATGCTAAGCCTGGTGGGGGTGCTAGTCAAGCCTGGTGGCCTGCCAGGCTTATAGTACACTGGGGGAAACCCTGTGCAGAGTGTTGTTTTGATTCTTTCAGGCATGTTTGAGAAATCCTTTAATCTCCATGGCAACCATTCAGCTGTGCAAAATGGGTGGGTGGACCTAGCCCTGCCTTCAAGGTGCAGCTTCTCCTCTGAGCTGCAGTTTCCAAGCTTCAGCCTCACAGAGCAGTCCTCCCACACAATGCCTTCACTCAGCTCATTCAGACTAGCCAGAAGCAATTAGTGAACACCAAGTGGAACTGCACATCAGCTGAGCTCATTATAGGAGCTACTTCTCAGTTCAGTGCTGGTAAAAATGTTGTCAGTGGGTTAATGGAGGAGCCATGTTGTGATGACTTCCTGAAGCAGAGTTTCAGAAAGAGCAGAAGTTTTTAAAGAGACAGAGGCCCAATTTGAAGGAGTTAATTTAAGAAGCCAAATTTCTTTTAAGCCATATCTGATATTTTTCAGCGTAACAACTACAGGTTTCATAGTTACAGTGATACAATACAAGTTACAATAGGAATAAATCTCATATTTTCTGATTTATTCATATTTATATGAAAATCAAAATTCTTTTCACAAGACATGTTACCATAATAAATGATAAACTGTATAATAAATGCCCAGCTCTTCCGTACGGACCATTAGATTTATCTTTGACAGAAGACAACTTATGAATAACTGAGCACTGTTACAAATATTAACAATTTGCTAATTGTTAATATTTCAGGTTTGTATGCAAAAACAACGGTGTTATCTACGAGAACCAGCTTCTGCAGATTGGACTGAAATCTGAGTACCGGCAGAACCTGGGTGAGCCTCTGCACTGTTCACTTCTCTGTGTTCGACTCAATTACGATTACAAGTTTATGTGAGAGATTGAAATATGTTTGGAGGAGAGTGAATGAAATGTTTAACTTTTTTAAAACGTCATGAAACAAAATTCCTTCCTGCAGGTCGCATGTATGTGTTCTATGGCAACAAGACCTCCACACAGTTCCAGAGCTTCTCCACATCAGTGAGCAGTAATGACGTCCTCTGCTCTCATATCCTCTGCTCTGCTCCACAGCTGCCTGCCGAGTGATCTCCTGAGATGGTTTCTGTGCTGGATGCTTGTCTGAAACAAGACCTGCTGTTTGTCTGGTTGTTTTTAACAACAATTACTCTCTGCTTCAGTTAAATACGTTTCCACCCTACAGTGATTATCTAATGGGAAGAACGTAGCGGTTTGCTTTGTTAAATCCAGCTGGGTGGATGTTTTTCTTCAGTTTTAGTGTATATTTGAGCTATTCCTGCTGTTTCTGTGAGTATCTGTGCAATCCTTGACCAGCAACTTTACAGCTGAATGTCCAGGAAAAGCCAGTAGACCCGCTTATAGAGGCTGGAGCTCAGGTCCAGCAGATCCTCAACATTGAGTGTGTGTCTGATTTCTCAGATGCTCCTGTCCTCAACATTCAGTTCAGGTTGGTAAGACAGTATAGATCTGTTGTTTTATGTGTTGACTCTGTTATTGAGCTATTTATACGCAAACTTCATCCTGTATGTGCAGATATGGTGGAACATTGCAGAACATCGCAGTCAAACTCCCTGTGATGCTGAATAAGTTCTTCCAGCCCACGGAGATGACGTCCCAAGACTTCTTCCAGCGCTGGAAGCAGCTTGGAGCGTAAGCCTGACTTTACTTTCATTAAAGTAGTTTCAACTAGTTGACTTTTAAAGTCAGAAGTATCAGTTGACATCAGATTAATGTGAAAAGTTGTATGTCGGAAAAGGTTCATATAACAGCTCTTGTACTTGATGGTTCTTTCTTTCTGTCTGTCTTTATTTTGAAGTTGAACATTTTTTTTGTTTTTGGTGTCATCAGTCCTCAACAAGAGGTGCAGAAAATCTTCATAGCCAAAAACCAGATGGACACAGATGTTACCAAAGCCAAGGTAAACAGTGAAGCCTTGTGTCAGTGTGAACATTTAGGACCATCTGTGACTGAGCTCAGTGACTCAATAAACATGTAATCTGACTTTAGCTTTATGATGCTGTTGTTGCTTTGGTGTTTTTATGAATCTAGTCATCTTACTTCTCTGTGTTCTGTTGCGTTCACTCCTCCAGCTCTTAGGTTTTGGTGTAGCTCTGTTGGACGGTGTGGATCCTAATCCGGTAAACTTCGTTGGAGCTGGAATCATCCACACTAAGACCACTCAGGTGGGCTGCCTGCTCAGGCTGGAGCCCAACACACAAGCACAGGTAAACACACATACACTGAAATAAAGGCTGTGCTTTGCAAAATGTGTTTTATTGTTTTCCAGAAGGTTACATAATTGAATTGGAAAGAAAAAGACTCTTGGTTTACAAATTAACAAAATTCCATGTTTTATAATTGTGCACTACCTTGTTGGTCAGTCACAAACAATCCCTTTAAATTGCTTTGATGTTTGGGGTTGTAACATGACAAAATGTGAATAGTATAAGGGATGACACTACTGCAAGACGGCTCTGAACTCATGTGTTGTCCGCACAGTGTGGGACCTGCAGCAAAGCCTCCTATTCTGACGAGCTTCCACACATGACAGTGTAACAGACTGTGTGGATGTTTGTACCACCTGTTTGAAAAGTTACTGCTTTGCAAAGAAACTGTTCCTATTTGTAGCCACAGCTCACATTTATTGTTCTGGACCCAGCGTGATGCAATAGTCTTTGATTTAAGTACAAAATGTAATGATGACAAAAATCGGTAGATTTACTTGCGGTTACCTTCATGCAGATGAACATGTTATAGTGTTCAGCTGCTGCCATTTCTCCATCTTTTCGATTTTTCCAGACTCTGTTTGGGTTTTGGAATAAACTTTATCCTGAACTCTAAATGCTCTGGGTAAATCTGGGATCAAGAGCCGGTTGGATTGACTGACAGTTGTCATCATGTCTATTGAATTGGATCTGATTGTCTCATAAAATGCCTTGTAAAATGACATTTGTAGCAAATAGATGCTAGAGAAATCAACAGATTTGAACTGAATGAACATTCCTGTTGGGGCCATCATACAAATGCTAACTGGCTGATTCATTTCCGTTTCTTCCAGATGTACCGCCTCACCTTGCGGACCAGTAAGGAGTCCGTATCTCAGCGGCTGTGTGAGCTGCTGTCAGAACAGTTTTAGCCTCCACACAGCACCTGCATTTTTACACTTTCTTACTCTCACTTCAAATCAAAAAAAGATGTATTGTACAGTGTACGTTTTTTGTTTTATTTACATGCTTTATATCCTAGTGAGAGGGAAAAGTCTTTTTTGCACATAACTCTAGTAATGCCTCACTGCTTTAAAGCTGCGTTGTGTCTGTCCTCACACTGTGATGAGGCTCATGGTTTGGCCTGGCAGCCTGAGCCGCCGGTACTGAGAGTCCGGGTTGTTGGTCTGGGAGTGTTTCACACAATCATTCTGTACTTGTTGGCTTACAAAATAGATTACACAAGTCGCTCACAGAGAACGGCAACACTTCAGCTGTTTGTTACATGTCGTCTCAGGAGGAACAATCCCTCTTAGGTATTTATAAAAAAACATATTTTGTAAGTGTGGGTTTTGTTTCCAGTAAGGGAGTTTTCTAACAACCACAGCTGTTTTCTAGTATCATCTTACAGGGACTGTGATTGAAATAACATGTTTATGTCTAAATAGAGAACTCCCAGGTCACTTTTGAGAAATGCTTCACAGACGATACAATGGTCTATTTCTAAAGGGATAATTCAGAGTTTTTTGAAGATGGGTTCTATTGAGAAGTTTTGAGCAGTCAGTGTTTTACCTGCGTTAGATAATTGTTAGCGTTTGTGTTTTGCACATATACTGACGTGTTATTTTAACAACGTAGACAAGTAACACTGCAGCTAGATTTTTTTTTTATGTCTGTGGCCAGAGCTTTTCACCTCTAGACACCTTATGTAGCAACTTATGCATCAGTGATACAGAGTTTAAGTTGTTGCTAACTCAAAGTAGCTGTTGGTCTGTTCTGACGGGTTTTATCAGTTTTCTCCTGACTGCCTTTAAATGTTCAATGGAACCAGCTTTTAAAAAAACCTCAACTCTATTTTTATTCTATACATGTTTGCTCACGCCAAGAACAGGAACTCTGCTGGTCATGAAAAGTCAATTAGAGAGGTGGACCATCAACAGCACACTGTACAGTTATGTCACTGCCATATATTAGACTTTTCTAGCTGTGTTTTAAATCAACCAACCACATCGTTGGATGCCTTTATGTCTTTTCTGATGTTGAAATAACAATTTCCAGTGGAATCACTGGAGTTGGTTGTTGGTGTGAACAGCCTTTAAAGCACTGCCACATTCTTTTTATTTTGTCCTAAAGCATTTCTTTTTAATGTCCAACTAGAAATATTTCTCCATTAGTCAGTTTGCTTGTCTGTTTTTATATTTGCTTAAAGAATGCCTATTTTTACACCTTTTTTTAATGATAAAAAAAAACTCTTTAACTGCAGCTCTACAGGAACATTTCCCCCTAATAATTTTATCCCATATCTCATTTTTAGGTTCACTTTTTTTCACCACTCAGCTAAACTAGAATCCCATAGCTGTACTGTTTACGTGTTGCTGCTGCCTTTTGCTCATGGCTGGATTAGAAAGTGACGTTAACCTTAGAGAAGAAACAGTCAGACTACCTGACTTCTCTTGAAATCAGCCTCCAGACGTTGTCTGGTTGTTCTGATCCATGAAATCAAAGCCTGATGAGCTCACTGTCATGTTATGACGTGCTGAAAACAGCTGAACATTAGAGAACCAGGGAGACCAGTGACCTCTGAGTAATGTGACTGCAGCACTGCTGCTTTTCCACCTGCAGCCTTGAACGTTTTCACATACTCTCCGATTCTGTTGTTTCCAACGTGAACATTGTTTGTTTATGCTGTGAATTGAAGTTTTAATGCCATAATATTCAATTGGTGATTTATTAAGCAAATGACGTCTGATCAGTTTTGCTGTTTACTTGCAGCATTTCAGCTCCACATGTATTGTGAATTTAATCAGCATTGTCATTATTTTAATGTTGGTGACGTTGAAGGAAAGTGCTGCCGTTACCCATATCCCCCTGTTGCACCCTGCTACCTCCTCACACCAGTTGCTCCTTTGTAATTTTGCTTGTTTCCCACTCGGGATTCTCATTTTGTACAAACCACACATAATATTTATATGACTTTAATAAATAACACCTACCAGGTGTAGGTCAGGATTATGGTGGTTTGATCATAAACTCACAATTATAAGAAATAGAATGTCACAAATTACAGTTTTATAATTATTTCTCTTCATCAGCCATTAAAAATATTTTAACTATAAAGACAAATTGTTAAAGTAGATAACTGAGGTACGCATTGTTAGATTAGGGTTGAACAGATCCTCCTCCTTCCAACAATAAACAGTTCAGTTCATAAGGTTCTGAATATTTTAAATGAGAAAAACGAAATATAAGTGTGATAGGTGATGACTGATGAATTAGATCCAGACATGTTGTAGCGGGTAGCTGTCTTGAGTTACAAATTCATAAGTTGTGTGTTTCAGGTTTTGGTTTCAGTGATTCACTCCGCTGGTTTGGAGATTAGCTGAAGCTTTGAACTCTGGGTAGGTTTCATGTGTAGAGCTGCACTGTAGTCAGTAAACTGAGTGAAGATACTTTCTACAGTGGTGTTTGTTTAGTTGTGTTAAAGGTTTTCAGAAGCACTGTGATCCAGTTTGACACTGATCCTGTTTTTCCGTCTCTTCTTCGTTCTACAGAACACCAAGGGGAACATTAGGTCCGTTTAATACTGCAGATCAGGCCAGATAACATCCTCTCCCCACACACACAGTGCCAGTCTTTTACTGCAGGGCCTTTTAGCTTATTCTTGTCACTTTTCTACATTTTTTATTCCCACAAAGACTTTATTTAAAGGGGCTGTATTATGTAAATTGACGTTTTTAAGCTTCACATCATGTTGTAATGTTATTCCCTCACCACAAACACACCTGAAGTGTTGTCTTGATTCTTTCATGCATGTTTGAGAAATCCTTTAATCTCCATGGCAACCATTCAGCTGTTCAAAATGTGTGAGTGGACCTAGCCCCGCCTTAGAGGTACAGCTCCTCCTCAGAGCTGCAATTTACAAGCTTCTGCTTCACAGAGCAGCCATCTGCCACTAATGCTCTACTCAGCTCCTTCAGACTAGCCAGCAGCAATTAGTAAACACCTGGTTCAACTGTGCATCTGCTGAGAAGCTGATATAAAGAGCTCAGCCTGAGCTCATTATATGAGCTTCTTCTTAGTTACTAACTGAGGTAAAAGTGTTGTTAAAGAGTTAATAGAGCAGCCATGTTGTGATGACTTCCTGAAGACAGAGTTTTGTAAGAGACAGATGCCCAATTTCATAGCATTAAATTATGAAGCCAATTTTCCTTTAAGTCATATTTGATATGTATAGTACTCTTTAGCTTCTTGATTGTTCTACATGTGCCCAAAAAACACAATACTGCCCCTTTAATGTTAGGATTTCATGCAACAATATATCCAATTCAAAATCTAAAGTGTGATGTTCATTTGTATTCAACACCTTTGAGTCGATACTTATGTTTTGCTGCAATTCCAAGCCTCTACCAGTTTTGCACATCTACAGAATGTTTGTTTTCCAGTCTGAATGTATGGAAGTTTCCTCTGCTTGCTGAGCTTTAATACAAATGTGAACTTGTGTCATGGATTCCAGGACATTAGCTTTTTCATTAATATCGTCTGACTGAACCTCTTTTGTTTTTTGGCCATCCGTGTATCTTTCAGAGCTCTGAGGTCAGAATTCCTCTGATGTTGATCAAATGTCAGAGAAATTAGTTTCTGGAAGAGAACGCCTGATGACTGGGTTAAAATCAATCAAATCAAATCAGTGTGGTTGAATAAAACCTACCAGTATGTCTGACAACTGAATAATGTTCAATTTAAAGTAAAAAACAAGAACTAATCGTTTCCATATTGATGTCAACAGGAGTCCAGCTAAGTCCAGAGGCAACTTTTTTTTTTAATTTTCAGGTTGGCAAACATTTGCATATGTTCACCTAAAGCCTACAGAACAACGCCAAACTATGTGATAATTAAATTTCATAAGAGTGCCGTTTTATTTTGAGCTTCATTTTGTGCCTTATCATTAGAATTCTGTCGCCATGTTTTGTGCCTGACAAAAAAGGGCTGTTTCTAGAAAAAAAGTCAGGATTTTCTGTTATGTTTAAATGTCATTGCATTGTGTGAATCTGAAGTTTTTACCAAATAAAGTTTTGAAATCAAATTCAACGCATATCTATTATTCTACTGCCCTCTACTGGATGAAGACTGATCTGTCCAAAGGAAAAAAATGATTTATCCCAACAAGTTTATGTCCAAGAAGAAAGAAACATAATCAAAACTTAAAAATGTGCATCAGTTTTGAAAAAATAAGTTTTATTTAGTTTGAGCAAAAAAGGCACATCAAAAATAATTTCTACCCTTTTCAATAATCAATAGAGAAATCAAGTATGACGTTTCTTTCTATTTCATTATTTATTTCTGATGCCTTCCAGGTCTTTGAGGTTGGAAGGCCTCTTTACCATCACCCTAACCTTTATGCTCAGGACTGTCTGGGCCGATCCATAACATTAACATGACTTCCAGCCAGAAGGCACATGAGATCATTTTAAGTTTAGATTCACTTGTGGTTTGAATAATTTCAGCCTGAACTGTATATTCATTTTGTTATTTAGATAAAAGAAGCTTGATCATTACAGTCTTTACTTTCTAACTTTGGAGTGAATGCTGTGAATTCTTGCTTTGTTCTTCAGTTATCAACCTGAGCTACTGATGATCACTTCACTGATTTGTTCATTAATTTTAATTTTTTTTTTAAATGAAGGTGACCTTGAACTGAAATAATAAAAACTTATTGACACTTCAAATAAACAAAAGGCAGCATAGTTTGAAATAGAGAAAATGTGGGATTAAATCAACAAGATGTAAAACATTAGGAATGAAGTTTGCACAGAAAACATTATTTTGTTTTCCTACAGTACTAACAGGCTGAGGCAGCCATTGTTCCCAGTGTCTCCCTGACAACACCAGCATCTGCCACTGGGAATGCCTGAGGTCCGTGTTGAGCCCCAGCTCAGTCCCCATACCGCACCTCCGCTCTGAGTTCCTTTGAGACGTAGTTGAGCAGGGCGGCAGTGACCTGCTGCTGCAGTGTGGCATTGCCCATCACCAGGGCGATGAGCTGGGCTGCGTCCATCCAGTCCAGGCTGCCCAGGACGCCGTTGATGTCCCGGTATAGTTGCTCCCTCTGATTGGGCGGCAGCTCCATCAGGATCTGAGGCAGAGGCCTGAACTGACCACTGGTTAGCCAGCTGCCCAGCAGACCCCCCACCGCCCCGCCTCACAGACACACAGAGGGTTGGTTACACCATTAGTAACACTAATATGCAAACAAACACTAATGTTTTTAGTTCTTCAAAATAGGTTAATAAAAAATCCATTTTAGCTTTGGAACCATGGGAAGCTAACCCTTGTTGTTATGTGACTTCCTTCTTTGCGCTTAGTAACAGACACATTTCCTGTCTGCATCTCTGACTGGGTTTGGAGGAACACTGAAATGTTTTGTACCATTTTAAATCATTTTTATTTTCAGTCTTTATGGATGAAGACCATTAATTGAGACTTTAAAGCGGTATGCATACTTTAGACTTTTTTCTGTTACAAAGTTCTAGCACTTAGTATATTTATCCAAGTACAGCATAAGAAAATAATTGACACTTGATTACATTTAATATGGCACAATAAAAATGTTTTCCATTACACATTTAATTTGAGGTATTACTCCTGTTAAACTTAATCATACATCATGTAGAACAGAAACCATAACAAGTGTTTTTGTTTCTATTGAGATCTGCAGTTTTAATTCTGAAGATGTTCACATTCCTTTGACCTGTTTTTGATAAGTTGAAGACACAATTTGTTTACATTTTCATGAGCAGATGTAAACTGTTTCCTCTATCATTTTTGACAAAGAATGATTCTTTGTTTACATTTTCAGACACATTTTCCTCTCATTTTCTTTTCAACTACAAAAACTTGATTTCTAGAGGTTCTTGAAATGCACATATTTAATCATTTAAATGTATATTTGTAATACACTGTATTGTATTTTAAAGTTTCTCAACATTCTGTCTTGTAATTTTATTAATACACTGCAGTGTAGTGTACATACAGTGTGGGTTAACTTCAGTACAGTAAAAGGTATATTTTAGCATGTAAATAATATGGTACAAATATGTTAGGTGATCTTACAAGTATACATATAGTATTATAACAATAAAACTATTAAAATAGCAAGAAATACCTCTGGCAAAAGTGGCACACTTTTGGCCAGGCTAACGGTTGTTTGGTATTTATTGTAAATACTTGAGTTCAATCTCTTTTAACTGAATGAAAATGAAAGTGAAATGTGCCCAACGGTCTCTCCAGGATGAAGTACTTCTTTGTCAAAAATGATAGAGGGAACAGTTTGTATTTGCTTATGAAATATAAACAAATTGTGTCTCCAACAGAGAACCAAGGTCCTTCCTCATCAGGAAAATGTCAAAGGTAAGTGCACATGCTCAGAAGCAAATATAAAAATCTCTAAAAGCAAAATTGCTTTTATGATTTCTCAATACCATATGATCTTGAACATGCCAGTTTATAACAGGGGAAAGGCAAATTTGTGTAGTGGGAAACATTGTTATCGTGCCATATTAAATGTAAACACAAGTAAATAACTCCCTAATTCTGTACTTGGATAGATAATACTAAGTACGTAGAAAAAAGTATACCAAAGTACAGGAATAAGCTTCAGTGTTTAAAGTATAAGTTTAGTATTGATATACTTATTCTTATCAAATTAAGAATATAGTATAAAGAATAGTATAAAGAATCATCTTTATACTTGTCAGTACAAGTCAAGTATACTTCACTATTCTATTCTTAAGTAGGTAAAATATCATTTATAAAAATATTAACTTTAAGTAGACAGTCATATTTTTAACATAAAATAAGCATACTCTGTACACTTGAATAAAATACTTTTTGCAAAGGGATCACTAGCAGTAGCCAAGTCATTTCATCACACTTCTAAGAAGGTCGCTGATTACAGGATTTAAGTTTGTTTGTTATTACTGCTGTGTTTTAATGGCAAATGGATGCAGTGTGTTGTTGCTACCACCAGGCGGCAATGTTCAGCGTTACCACATTATTTATTACCCTACAACGTGTCAAAGTGTACAGAGCAAAACATTCAGCTGAAGCTTCGGGTTCTCTTTAAGAAAAAAACATTTCTACGATAAGAGAAAAGTCATAGCTGCGCTGCTTCAGTATGGGTTGTCTAGAAGTAGGGGATGACACAATGGCAATTCACAGAATGGGATACAAACTGAACGTCCTATACTACTTTATACCATTCAAAAGGGGTGCATTTTAGTTTAAATAAATACAACTCCTGTTTTGTTTCCTGTGTTCTGGTCCTTACCGACAGCAATCCCCGCGGGTCCACCGAGCAGCCCGCCGACGAACGCTGTACCCCCCGCCACCGCCGCTCCTTTGGCGGAGCTTTTCACCGCCACTTTGATCTGGTCATGAGCCGAAATTTCACAGCACAGGCGCATGACGTCATCCATACGAGGTGCCATCTGTGCGCTGAAGCACAGCGGTGGTAGAACAGTGGTCAGAGTCTGAAAATAGGTAGAAAAAAATATGAAAATAGAATGTCATTTAGTCATTTACTTCAGTCATAGCAACAAACAAACAGCAAGAGTAGATGGAAAAAGAGGGATACAAAGGTGTGCATCAGTTTTCCGAGCAACAATCTGAAAAAAACTTTTGGTTTCATTTTAACACAAACATGAAACTCTGACTTTAAATATAAAAATAATAATAAAAACAGACACATTAACGTGTACTTAAAATTAAATGCATAAAAAAAACGTATAGAATGACGCTTCATCTTTTAACATTTTTATTTTATGCCGGTATGTATGAACTAACATTAGGTTTTTTTCTGTTTACACCGACATTAGAGTTTCATTGTGTTCCGGATTGAAACTGAGCCCGAGCCGCTCTAAACTAAAGGGACCAACAGGCTGAAGGGACTGCTCCTCTGCTGCTCCTCTACTGCTCCTCTGCTGCTCCTCTACTGCTCCTCTACTGCTCCTCTTCAGCTGGTTTCGTACCTTTAGCTTAGCCTAACAGCGAGCGCTTCTGTTTCCAGTGAGACAAACACACGAGCTGCTGAGTCCTCCCCTCTCCGACTCCGAACGTTTGGTTGCTCTTTCGACGTCCTGATTGATCTGTCACTTCCTGTACATCACAGTGGGTGCGCACCATTTGTAACCCGACAAGTGAATTTATGTGCACCGTTTAAAATGAGGCGTACCCGAGAGTCCCCGCTAAGATGTGACTGAAACAAACAGCGGTCAGTTTGTTTGGTAGGAATTTGCTATCTCATTTCATCTCTTCCTATATCTACGTCGTATCTGTGAACAAACAACTGAATAAAGACAATTTCTGTCAGATTATTTTCAGTTGTTGGCTGTCAAAATGAGTTTTTATGAATTACTGGTTTGGCAATAGAAACTCTCAAATCAAACTCAAATCAAGCTTATAAATTATCAACTGGAACAATTGCACGAAAACGTTCGGTGCGAAATGGCCAGAAATTCAACTAAGTATTCACAGATTGTGTTCCACTTTAAGGGAGATTGTTTTTGTTTCTACCCTGACTCTAAATGTGTATTTTACAAATATTTTCACCAAACTCAGATAAAATAGCCATACAGCAACAAAAATCCTTTATACACGCATCAACTTTTAAGCTAAATATTTTTAATTCGCTAAAGAAAACATGGGTCGGCCCCATATCAGCATGCCGCCGCCTGAAGTTTGCAACCACCGCCAACAAAGCACCCGCCATTTCTGCTTAGTGTGATGCGAACCCTGAAATAACCAACATCTGCCTCATTAAAAGCTTTTCTTTCTTTTTTTTAATTTTTAAAGATATACTTCCATTTTTAAGCTGAAGATTCTTCTGTTTTTCGCCATATTTTTTGGAAACCCTTCATGCGTTCATGTTTTCTGAGGAATATGGCAAGCCGTTTTAACATAAATTCGGTTTCGTCTGACTTAGAAACAAATTAGAAAGAGCTCAACAATGTTGGAAATGCGGAGATAGCAAAACTTCATAAACAATAAGACTGCAAAGAATTTCCTCTTTATTCATTTCCGACGAACCGAATGTACTTAAAAGCAGCTTTGAAAAGCTATAAAATTGCTATTGTCAAATTGTTTTCAGCATGAAAGTGGAGCATTTTCAAACATCTTTTTTCGTTTTTTCTATTTTTCATTGTTTTATTAAACTTTCAAATTGCTACGTGAGTCAGGAACGTCTTGACTAGACAGAATGCATATTTATGATATCAGTAATGTCATTCTGACTATCGAAATGTCAATTTAAGATATCTTAAATAGAAAAGCTGTGTAATTCAAGATATCTCGAATTCATTTAGAGATATCGTAAAAGGAATTTTGACTAGTCAAAATTACAATTCAAGATATCTTTAATTTAATTTTGTCTAGTCATTATTTGAATTTAAGATATCTATAATTTAGTTTTCACTAGTCAAAACTATATCTCCTATCCAAAAATACATTTGTTATCTTGAATTATGGCGTCATTAGAGATATCTTTAATTAGAATTATGACTAGTCAAAACTAAAATTGAGATATCTTGAATTTACTTTATGACTAGTCATAATTTAATTGTAGATATCTGAAATGTGTATTTCAGATAGTCAGTAATTCATTTTAGATATCTTGAATTGAAGTCACCATACAAGTCAATGGTAAATCTGACATCATTTCGACTAGTCAGAATGTAATTAGAGATATCTCAAATAGTTATTTTGTCTAGTCGAAATATAATTAGAGATATCTTAAATCGCTGAAACGTCTCTTCACAAAACAATTTGAGATATCTGGACTGTAAGGGCGGTAAAACAGAATGTATGTAAAAATGGCTTGCCATATAAGGAACAAATTTGAGATAGCATAGTCGCTCCTCATTGGCTGAGACGCAGTGACGAGACAGCCCAATAGCGACCGCCCCCCGCTCTCACCCCTAGCAGATAAACAATTTTTTTTTTATCACAACAGACTCAGAGAAAAGAAGGCAGCGACATCTTCACCGTGCTGGAGAAACATCAACTTTCTAAACCAGTAAGTGGGAAATATGACTCAGTGAATGAACATTTGAACTTTGATGTCATTGTATTTGCTTTACCGACGGACTGACTAAAATCACTCACACTTTGCTCGGAGTTAGAGATCAGAGTGGGTGAGGGGCTGATGACTCTGAACTAGAAAGTAGATGTTTTACCTTAACATCTGTTCCGGCTGATAACTGAGGTTTCTCATCGTTCTTTTTTCTGTGTGGTTCTTTTTTCCCCATCAAACTAACTGGTGCGTTCAGGCAGTGTACAGTAACGATCAGACTGTTTTGGCAGAAAGATAGTACATGAACTGATATACTGCATATTTGCACATTTATTCATTTATTTTAATAAACTAAAACTACAGTTGTTCTGAATCTCTTTGTATTGTTCTGTATATGAATGGTGCTTTATAAATAAATTTGCCTTGACTTTCATTGCCTGGATGATGTGCATATGAATATGTGCGCATTGTGCAATAAGTTCAGGTGTTGGACGTCTTGTACCAACTTTGCGTCAGTTCTTGACCTCCAAGGGGAACGTTTCATACCAGATGTAATAACAGACAATTTAATGTGTTTTTCCATATTCTAATAAATAATAGAATGTCCTTCAGGTTGGATTTGAGGTTAAGAATATGAAAATCTGTTAGATTTAATTAAAATCAAGTAGTCTGTACAAAAATGAGAAAAAAATCAAACAAATAAAATGTAATGTAAATTTTCTGATAATTTTCAGTTATATTAATTTACTAGTGATTTGAGCTTTAAAGCTGCAGTATGTAGCTTTTATAAAGAGCAGGATTATTTTACATATTTATTAGAACTGCCAAAAAAAAAAAAATCACTGCCTTTCCCCTGTGGTCCTACTGCCATCTGCAGAGCTCAGGCAGAAACAACCAATCAGAGCCAGGAGGAGGGTCTCTATACTGTTAGTCACCCTCCTGTACATGTTGCTCACAGGAGCAGCGTATACAAGTGCATGACTGACAGCGCTACACTTGTAAACATTTTGTGTACAGGTGAGGAATGGAGGTGGGAAGAGATGAATGTGTGAAAGGGTAAATGAACCTGTTCTGTGTAAACGTTCTTGTTATGTTTTGAGGGATAAAGAGAAGTTTTCATGTTCTGACCCGACTGGTTCAGACACTGAGTTACCTAAACTTTGAAGTCATACTCTGATTGTATAAACTTTTGCAGACATCCCAACCTGCCTGCTGCAAACAATCATAAATTAACAAGATGTAAAATGAAGATTTGTCCAAATGACTTTGGACAAGGTTAAGTATAAGGCAAGAGTGTTTCTGTTTTGTTTCCTTGAAGCACATGTCATTATGTTTAGTTAGTTGTTTAAGAGTCTGTGCTGCTGTAGGTCACTATGAATAGTGTTGATTTTATGCTATTTCAGTCAGTGTCTTGTGATTAATGTTTTAACGTCTTCTTTAAAGTAGTGTCAAAATCTGGACACACAGTGTTGCATTTTCAACTTAAGACTGACAAACATAAATGTTACCTAAACTTTAACACAATGCCCTCATTTATTCAGCTCATTTTAGTTTATTAGTGTGTAAAAAGTGCATCTTATTTAAAAACATATTTTAGGAGTTCATCTGGCCCAGATAACCTAATGATGAACTGATTCTTCCATCCTTAAAAACAGAAGAGCGTGCGGTTTATTTTTGCCGTCGCTCTAGTTGGTAATTCCGTCTTGGTCGGGACTCAGCTGATGAGCTTCTAAAAGGAATCTGTTCCCCAACATTACACTGATGTAACCACCCAGCCAGCTGATAGAGTGTAATAGGAGCAGCTGCTGTAAAGGGTGAACTGCTGGTGTGTAGGAACAGCCTGGAGAGGGCGCTGTTTCTCTCTATCAGAGACCTAGATTCCATGGATGAGGTGATGAGCGGTTTTTATTCCTAATCATGTTCTCATGACTGCTCTTTCCGTTTTTACATTCCAGGCTGTAAACGAGACTTAGAGAATGATTGGGAAGATTCTTTCTCATCTTCTTGGGAACACTGGAGAGGAGTCTGAAGCAGCAGGTGGCGCCAACGAGGAGCTCCTGGAGTTTGAAGAGGAGGAATGGGTCATTGTTAACATCCCAGGTGAGAGACGAAACCATGATTCACAACAGTAACAACAAGTTTACACTTCAGGTTGTCATGGTTCCTGGTGATAATGGGAGGTTGTTTTATCTGGAAACAGAGAGCGGACCCCTGCCAGCCCCTGATGCGAACCCTCTGGAGAACCTGCTGATTGAGCATCCCAGCATGTCTGTTTACCAGATAAGATGCAGGATGGAAGGAGCACAGGAGGAGGACGAGGAGGAGGAGCAAGCCTCAGATGATGATGAAGAGGAAACCTCTAGGTAACTTTATGTCACTTAGCTTTATCTCTCAGCCAATCAGTGTGTGCGTACCAAGTCTTCCACCAATGGCTGTTGATGTGTAATGGATGAATCAATCAGAGATCTTTAAACCAAAGCCAAGAGTTCCTATACATGAAGTCTCATACTTTCAAAATCAGCGGGTTTTAACGAATTGCAGGGAAAACATCATGTCAGTCCAAACTTCACTCATAATGCTCTAACATTGTGTGTTTATTCAGGCCGCTGGCTGTGAGGCGGCACATCTCCTGGCATCTGGCCGCCTGGGGGAATCCCCTGCCATGTGGCCTCCAGCTGCTGACCATGCAGAGAGCCAGGAGCCAGGCCCAGAGAAAGAAGCTGAGTCGTAGCGCCCTCCACAGGCACAACATGACTAAGACTCAGCTCTCACCTAAGGGCAAAGGACATGGCAACATAATGCGTCCTTCCCCACGCCTCTACAACTACTGACCTGCAGGGATCAACCTAGACAGGATGCATGGGAACCGGCCCTGACCTCCAATCATCAGCTCAGTATGGCTCTGAATTACTCAGGTTCTCTGTCATTACCCCACCTTAATCCACTCTGCATATGCCTCATAACTGCATAGCAAGACATTTAAAGTCCTCTGCCTCAAAGATGAAGCCATGAGAGTTTGCTGTAGGGAGCTGTGCACTGCTGCCATCAGGTCTATTAACTAGTAACCTCAGCCTCAACACATGTAGTTGCAATGGATCTTTAGAAAGTTACTTTTTCATAAAGTTTTAGAAATGTCAACTGTCTGATTATGGACAAGTGTGTTATGTGTGTGTTTGAAAAGTTATTTGCATAATTAACGATTGGAGCTTGTGACAATGTTCCAAATATGAAAAGGTGAAACCTGTAGAAGGTTTTTTTTCCAGAAATGAAACATTTAAGATTTATTATGTATTGCAGTGGCTTGTTCTTTGATAGTGTGTTCATTTTCTAAGTGTATTGACCTGTACAGTATTCATGTGAAAAATAACATAAAAATTAATAAATGTTTTTATACTTTTTACCTGATGGTCTATTAACAGCAGAACAATTGTTGTCTTACCAATCTGATTGTCTATGCCAGGGATGGGCAATCCTGGTCCTGGAGGGTCAGTGTCCTGCAACTCTTAGATGTCTCCCTGGTCCAACACACTTGAATCCAACAGCTGAATCACCTCCTAAGTGCAGTCAGGTTCTCCAGAGTCCTGCTAACAACCTCATTATTTGACTGAAGTGTGTTGAGACACATCTAAAAGTTGCAGGAGACCGGCCCTCGAGGGCCACCCCTGGTTTATGCATATGACAGGGGCTTTGGAAAAACACGAAAACCCATTTGTAGTTTTCCAACAGCCACTTAGGGCGCACATAAACAGCTAGAAGAGGGAGCAGCAACCTCCACAGCCCAAACAATTTCCCTTTGGTCCAGAATAACAGATTTTGTTGAGTCAAAAAGCTACATGAAACAAATTAGTTTATTTAGCTTAGGTTATTCAAATCATTTCATTTTCAAATTAAAGAAAATCACTTTCATTTTTGTTTTTAGGTTTTAAAATAAACACAGTTATCTTTATTTTAGTTATGAAACTTGTTTACACAAAAGCAATGAACACAGTTTTTCAATGGAATGTAACATTCCATTAAAAATAAAATTAAATCAAAAATTATTTCAATAAAGCACATACTTGACCAGTATGTGCTACTAACTGCACAGTAGTGCAGTTAGTAGCGCTGTTGCCTTGCAGTCCGGGGTCTTTCTGCATGGAGTGTGCATGTTCTCCCCTGAATGTGTGGGTTCTCTCTGGGTACTCCGGCTTCCTCCCACAGTCCAAAATATGTCAGTCACATTGATTGGTCTCTCTACATTCTCCTTAGGTGTGTGTGTGCGTGAGTGTGTGCGCATGATTGCTTGTCTTGTTTGTCTTCTGTGCTGCCCTGTAATGGACTGATGGCCTGTCCAGAGTGACCCCGTCTTTTGCCTGTTAACCTCTGGAGAGGTACCAGCATCCCTCACCACCCCACTAGGGATAAGCAAGTAAGATGTTGGATGGACGGCTGGATGGATGGAAAAGCACATACTTTGCAGCCAAAAGACAAAAAGATATACTTTTTAACCATCTTATGGTCTTTAGAGAAAGGGTCCACTAGACCCTGTGAACCGTTTACCCTGTGTGCAGTCTGGTGGGGTTGCACTAACCCTTTTACAAGGTTTTCCTTTGTGTGTATGTGGTTTAGGGAACTGACGGTCTGACGGGACCTCAGCCCTCTTCCTCTCTGCTGTCTGACTGTGACATCTGCCACGCTCCTCCTGAGCATCCCAGTAAGATCACAGGAGGGTTAAAAAAATATGCTCTACATTGTTACATGAAAACAGCTAGCATTTTTAAAGACCTTTACATTTTAAAGCATTAATTCTTTAGTATTTTTGGTTAAAGTTATTAAGTGCCACAGTGGATGTTATAAAGAGCCACATGTGGCTCTGGAGCCGCAGGTTGCAGACCCTCATCTGGAAGAAGGTGCTCTGGTTAGATGGGACTAAACTGATAAAGCACAAACCAGACAAACAGGAAGTAATCTAATCTGCCTTTATTGTCAATCAGCAGCTTAGTGGTGGTGAGAACTAGCTCTGTTGCTTTCGTAGGTGATGTATTTTTGCCATGAACCTCTTGACTCTCTCTGGATCAATTGCATTGGCCCAGTGGCCACCATGTTTAAAATGAGATCCAATGATAATTCCACTGGCATCCAGGAAGTTTTCAACATTGTCATATGTCACTCCAGAACCGATGAGCACTGGGATTTTCACAGACTGGGAGACCTCTGCAAAGGCAAAACACAGCAGGAGAACTCTGCTTTGATTCATTCATAAATTAACCGTGACCTCTGTCTAGTTTCACATGGTTTTATAGATCTTCCCAGCTTTTGTCTTATCAACTTCCAGCACAGATCATAAAACATCCTGTCCTGCAGAGTGAACATGCGGAAAATGTTTGGGAGTGAAAAAGGGCGACAAAACTGTGTGCACAGGAAAGATGGGACATAATGACACCAGGAACTCTTCCTGGTCTATCTAAGGTTTTCACATTTTGAAAGGTGGTGACTTAAACACTCATCTACAAGAATAAAAGGTTACTTGAAAGAGTTCTTATTTTATAAAATATTGTACTTACCATTAAGTTCCAACTTTTTATGCAAAAAATACAACAAAAAATTGCTAAAAATAATATTATTTGAACTATAGGGGGAAGAATGTATTTTGTTCCCTCAGGTTGAAATTGTTCCTGTTTTCTAAAGTGACAAAGCAGAGGGAGAGGTGCCTTCATGAACCGTGAGATAAGTGAGGGCAGATCAGCCCAAGTGAACTTTGAACAGGGTGAAGGCTGAACTCCACGCCGACACGGCCGGCATCTTTCTGTCTGAGCCTGCTCAGTTCACAGACAAATCATATGTATGTGTGTGTATGTGTGTGTGTGTGCGTGTGTGCGCCTGTGAGGAAAAAAGCAGCAAGTGTGTGTCCTGTTCTGTATTTCAGCACTCATGAGACCCTCAGCTATGTGACTGGTCAACGTCTGGCTGAGTTTTGAGTTCTGACAGTAATAGTTGGATCAAATTAGACCCGGTGGTGTTTCTGGGTGAGGACTCTCACACCACATTACACTCTCACGAGAATCTTTAAAATAGAAAAGTGGGACAAAGAACATTCCTTTCTTTGGGCAAAAAGAACAAACAATACACAGGTACTCAGTACTGATGTTTAAATTGCTCTAAGCTGAAATCCCTGCTCCCACAGGGACAAATGATGAGGGAAACTTGACTAGATGTTAAGCCGAAGTTTTCCCAACATGTCACCGATAAACTATTTTTTAATTTTACCTGATTATGATTAAAAAAACATATAAACAGAGAGTGTGTTTGAGATAAGTCTCAACTATTAGATGTGACAATATGTTGAAATTAGAGGCCGTGAAACTTATTATCATGTCCATTTTACCAACAGATCAATAAGTATTTCTAATGTTCACAAAATATTCCCTTTAGAACCTAAAATCTACCAAATTCAGCCTGGACATCTATGATCTCTTTAGTCATAGTTCAGACTTATTTTTTTTTAAACAAAAGATCTCAGATATACTGAAACTACAATGCTTAAAACTGTTATTGTTCAAAGAAAAACTCTTAAAGACCCTTTGAAAGTCCTGAGAATAATTGATCCTGAACGTGAGATGGTCTTAGAC
Organism: Poecilia latipinna; assembly: GCF_001443285.1. Lineage (NCBI taxonomy): Eukaryota > Metazoa > Chordata > Actinopteri > Cyprinodontiformes > Poeciliidae > Poecilia > Poecilia latipinna. Next base: position 33,828 of record NW_015114514.1, read on the forward strand.
CTTTAATCAGAGATTTGTCAATCAGTCATCCAGATATCAAATATCACTGCTCTCAGTTTTTGTGGATCCACATCAAAGGAGGTCAGGATTTTAATTTCTTAAAATAATTTATGCATTTAAATTGAGGATTTCTGCCAATTTCAGCAAAGGCATCAACTAGTGGCATGTACTTTGATACACTCCTTTATGTTTAATAAAAATCACATGAAGGTTTATGCTTTAAGGCATGAAGGAGAATAATCTTTTTCCTTTGTTTTCTGTTGACTTTCAATCATTTAAACCTCTAAAGTGAAATAATTTTTGTAGCTCTAGTGGCTTCTACCCATTAATATCTGTATCTGGTGCGCCTGCCTTTAACTGAGCTACGTGGATCCCAAAAATCAACTAACTTTTTATATAGCGTTTGGAAATCCCCCAGAATTAGTTAAAATCATAATAACCAGGTGAGACATCAGTGCTGGGGAGAAAAGAGACATATCGGTACATTACTCACTCCTTACTGACTCTCTGCTGCACTACTGTTAGAGCCTGCTGTGAATGCTAACGCTAAGCATGGCAGACAGAGAGTTGTCATATAATGGTGAGTTGTTTCTCTGCCAATAGCACATTGAGCAGCCCATAAATAAGTGTGATTGAAAACCCCATTGTTTATAAAAGTTACATACTGCAGATTTACCATGGCTATTCTTCTCATATAAAAAATTAGAATATCTATTGAAAGCAATTTAGCCGCAGAGAAACAAATCATTGATGTCTCAAATCACAATAGAGGTTCATACTGCCACATTTCCAATGCAGCTATAACACTCAAAATGTTGAAAATATGTGTCTGTCATCTCTTGAGCATAAAACCTGAGTTAAAGAACATACAGTTCACATGTTCTTACCCAGGGGACTTTCAGAGTTTAAATTCTTGTATGCATATTAAATACTTTTACATGATGGGTGCCATAAATTAAAGCAACGTAAATGAATATGGATTGTTACTTTCAACTATTGTTCCCCATCTTAGTAAAATATCAACTCTTCACTACAACAGTGCCCTCTGCTGCTCACATCATCTAACAGCCTCTAAAATGAGTTACATGCTGATGCACTTTCTTTTTGTTCAATCTAAATAATCAGTGGAATGATCTGTCCATCACAAAGTCAGTGTAGAAACATACTGATTTGTTTAGTTCTGCGTCTTGTTTCAAGGCAGTGATTGAGTGTGAAACAATGATGCTCCATACTGTCTTCACATTGCAGAAGCTTCCAGCTGAACAAAGTGCACCAGTACCTGTGAGCTCCCATGGGTCAGCCTGATCTCCGGTCGCTGCCCCAGTGATGACGACTCCATCTGAGAGGAAGAACTCCGCAGCTCGGGCAGTCTCCTTTATAGTCACATCAGCTGTCAGAGCATGGGAGCTGCAGACACACAGGCAGCAAGCTGAGCAACAAACAGCATGACTCACTTCTGACACACAGAACTAGATAACTCATGAGATATTAGGATTAGTAATTATAGTACTGTATTAATATAGATAAAGTATACACTCTAAATTGTATTTCATTAAAAATGATAAGTTTTTAATATAGCTTGACTGGTCATGCTTTTGCTATACACACTCTATTAAAATAAGCCTACACTGTCAAACATTTGAGACACATTCAGTTGTTTATACAGACGGCTTCTACGATGTCAGTCAAAGAAATCTTACAATTTTTAGATTTTGAACTTAAATGTGAGTTTCTACTTCTAACTGATTAACTTCAGTTGTGTGAAGTTTTTATTCATTTTATCATGTCTCCAAAAGTTGAGTAAATGTGAGTTTTTGAGTAAACACTTTAAAAAAACTGAAAGAAGAAAAAGGTGGAAGTGGGAACTATTTCTCAGGATGCTAAGTGGCATATTGTTGTTTTTCACAGAGTGAGATGGAAGTGTGTTATATTGACCTGCCTCTTGTGTGTCAGTAAGGCAAACATTCATTTTTGTTTGCATTAAGGCAAACATTCATTTTAAAGCAAAAAGTCAACACTATTAACTAACACTATTAACTAATTGCTATCAATAGATAGCAATAGACTTCTTAAGGCAGTAGATTGCATTGGTTTTTACTGGAGGGTATCTAATTCAGAGGGGGGTTGAATACAATTGTTTCACATTTAGAAGCATTTTTTAGACCCTACTTACAATTTAACCAATTTCCATACATATTTGTAACTTTTACAAGTAACAAGGCTTTATTTGTTTTTTTTTATTTTGTTTTTTTACATATTTGTTAAAAAGGTCACTAGGTTTTGATCTTATGTGTTCCCTATGCTCCTACTGGAATCTGCAAAAATGCACCACTCTGGGTCAGAAACAACCAATCAGAGACAGGAGGGGGGTCTTAGTGCTGTCAATCACCCTCATGTATGCATTGCTCGATGTGCTAATAATGGAGAAATTACTTATCATTCCAGGACAACTGTTTATCTATCGCTGGCCATACTAACTAGCCTTAACACCTGTGCTGAAGCAGGTGTGGGGTAGCAGAGAGAATGGGGGAGGGCGTGAGGAGCGTATACAGGAGGGTGATTAACAGTGTTAAGACCAGTGTTTCTGACCCAGAGCGGTGCATTTTAGAAAGCTAGCAACAGGAACACAGGAAGAAAACAGAGGAGCTTGACTTTTTTCACAGATTATCTGTCTCATGTTATACTGTCATGATGTACTGACATTACAACAAATATATAAAAAACATATTGTTTATAAATCTTACATACTGCAGCTTTACTGGTGTCCTTATGGGCCCGCTGACTAACATGCGAACGTTTTAGGGACGACAGTTCAGGGATTTAACTGAACAGATGGTCACTTCACCTGTGCTTCTTCTTGATGTCGGTGAAGATCTGAACCCCATCAGCTCCAATCTGCTTGCGATATCTCAAAAGGTCCCCGGCACAGGCATTCAAAAGACCCTCATCCGCCACATGAGAAAAGACAAAACCCTCTGCTCTGATGAAATCCAGACCTGAAAACATACACACATCAAAGTGGTTGAAGAGTTGATCTGAACAAAAAAACTCAAGAGTAAAAACACCCAGCATGAACTGGGAAATTTTCTGATTAGCTGATGAAAAGCTGAACCTGAAGCCAAAGCTACAGCTAGCGCTTGCTGGTTAGCAGAAGATAGGATCTGGACTCCAAGGGGCAGAGTGGGGCAGACATGTCTGACAGCAGAGCAGACCGCAGTCATACAGGCGCACACTTCAGGGCCCAAGTTGAACGAGTAGGGGACATCGTGCATGTTTTCAATGATCAAGCCGTCCTGGATGAGATATTTATGAGTTCCACTCTCATTTAGAAGGGAAGATTTCAGCTGTGTAATGTGATGTGTAGAAACTTACAATGCCTGCTTCAAGGTAGACCTCTGCTTCATGGCATGCTTCTTTGACAATCTGCAACATATTTAAACAACCCAGAGGAGTACCTGGAATAAAGAACAAGGACCAATTCAAAAAGAATTACAATTGTTTGCTAATCCCTTCAACACAATATAAAATGCAATTATTGCAAAACACTTCAGCATATGCAATGCTAATTTGTTGGAAGTTTAAGAGTAAATGTGTAAAATCTTTCCAGAGTCATTCAGCAGCAGGAGCTCCTGCTCCATGAACAATAAAAAAGTGAACAGTAAAACATTAGAGAACAAAGATTATAAAAATGTTAAGTTACCTGGCAAGGCTTTGGCATGAATCATACCAATAATGACAGATTTTAAGGATCCAAAAAGGCTCTGAAACTTCATTTTGTAGTTTGTGTGGAGCTACAAGGCTGCAGAGACTAAACAAAGTTAGTTTTCCTTTTCACTGGAATGAGGTGCATGTGACTGAGCAAGGTTCAAAGAGAAAAATCAATGAAAGGCTGGAAAAATAAGTTATTAAATAAATTTGTTCAAAGAGTCTACGACTGGTTATCTGATGTTGTGATATAATTCATTAACACTTCCAAAATCTCTGCAGAATGGAAGAATGGAAATAAGAAAATAAATCTGGAATATTGTTTTTATTATTTAGTTATATAATTACTTAAAGTTGTAATCAAGAATTTTATGTGTATTTGCGTAATAATATAGATGTATGTCTCATAGATTTTTGACACACTTTATGGGATACGTTTATAAACTAATAAATCTACTCCATATTTGTTTCCAATTTATTTTTCATTATGAAATTAATAAATAATTATTGAATGGTTTATATACAATTTTGATAGTTCAAGCCATGATGGAGATAAAAGTTTAAACAAATAATTACATGATTATGTCGAATAAAATATCAGTAGCCCAATGAAAAGACTTAAATGTAGTATTAGTAATTATCATTGTAGTCAAAATGTTGAAGTACATCTATATTTTACTGTTTGGATTAACATCTAAATCTTTGCTTTATCAGTAAAATATGATAGAAACTTTTTTGCTGCTGCAAAACTTTTCAATGGTGGCATCAATAAGCTGTGGCATTGCTTCACTTCCAGTGGTACCTGGAACACAGATCAACAGCTAAATGATTGAAATTTGAACACAAGTGATGCACCAATTGGGCATTAAAACTGGCAAAACATTAACATAAAACTGGCAAAACACTAAGCTTTTTAATGGCCTTAACCTTAAACCTTCTGGAGGACTATGCTCAAAAGCCCAGTCTGTTCCAGAAATCATAACAGTTTAACTTAACTATCGCAGTTTATATTCAGGTAAAATTTAGCAAGAGACTTGGTGTTCAACTCGCTAACGGTCATGAAATCAAATACAAATGAGCCTAAGTAACTGTTCTGTTTGTTACAATTCAGCCTCTCTAATATGGCGGCGTCAGTGACGTATGACAAAACAAATAGAGCGGCGAACGTCTCTCGGTCGGTGTTTCTGGCGGTTTATGGTTAAATTGCCGCTGCCATCTGCATAACCTTGTGTGACAACAATGTAAGACATTCACAGAAAGAAAATACGCTTAAGTGCTACAAATATTTTATGATTTTGTTCACATTTTTTGGTTTAATCTAAAAGACCGGGGGTTTGTTTACATCTGACAAGCAAGCCACGCGGTATCTGGAGACTTCCTGCTGCGAAAACACCGCCCCTGCAGCTGTCACCGCAGCAGTCACGCCTTCTGTTAACTGGACTTCACTGCAAACTTAAATTTTTGCTTCTTTTAACAAAGTGTAAAAATACCATCGTGATGATGTAAAAGCTAGGCATTTCAACTGCATCACACGGAGGTGAGAAGAGTGAAAATAGTCACGTAAAAAGCGGCTTAGTGTGGAGGTTTAGCCCCAATTTAAATGAACTCCTGACTGACGTCACAGCGTCGACTCATCTGTTCTGTGCAAGGCGCGAGCTCAGCTCAGACTACCGAACAAAGCGGCCAGAAGTCCGAGCAACAGCCACGCGCTCATATTTTATATCTGACACTGAGAAGAGTGAACTTCAAGGGCAGAGACCTGAGGTGAGCTGCTTCAATCGCAACCGTCACTGCAGCGAGTTAAAACAGTTTCAGCTCACACTTCTGAAAACTCAACTGACTTACCCAAACTGCAACAAAGTTGGAATACACGCTGTTTCTAATAATTATTAGAAAGTCGGGGTGTTGCTATTGTTAACTTCAGGCCTAATATTGTTTGTTTGTTTGTTTGTTTGTTCGACTTGTTAAACAAGATCTCAAGCGTGTCTGATGATGTACTGGTTGTTCGGCCATTATGTGAAAAGCAGCTGTCCAAAGTTAGCGAGGTGCAAGAAATGGAATTTACCTTAAAATAGGCGACGGCGTGAAGGTTTACAAACACTGTATCATCTGGAGTTTGTCACAAAATGACTTCATGTTCAGATTTGCTTGTTGGGCCTGTTTTCGCAGAGCCTTAGCTCTGCGTACTGTACCAGTTTACCCGCGCCTCACTCGGTTTGGCTTTGTCGGAAGGAGGGAGCTCAGCGTGGGGGTTGGGGATTTATGAATGTGTAGTTTTCTTTTTAAAAATTCTCCTAACCTGACTTGTTTTCTGTCTTAGGTTTGCTCTGAACGTTTGAGCGGCCTTTGAGAGGATAATGCGGGGACAACAGTGAGTCTGACATTGAGTTTATGAATGAGTTCGGAACCAGTGTCTGAGTGTGACGACAGAAAGTTACAGAGCCTTAGCCATCCGGCTAATCTGTGGCCTGTTGTCACAGGACTTTATTTGGGCCACAAGAACATGTTAATGCAGGCTTGTTCCACGATGTTACGTTGACACATGAGAGTTAATATCCCGTTTCCTTATGTGCTTATTTTACAGGGAAGACAAGGAACCGAAGTCTGCCGCAGTCGGAGCTCCCAAAGTGAATACAGTACGAACGAGAAAGAGGAAGGCAGATGTTGCTATTGTAAGGAGCATTGAGAGCCTGTTTGTCTTTACTGCCGAGTCTAAACGGGAATACACCTTTAGTTCCAACTCTTTTTTTTTCCACACTGATCTCACAAATGTCCATTGATTCTGCTTCCTTTTGGCAGTTAGCAGTAGATGTTACTCTGTTTTATTGCTTGTGATACTGCTTGTTTTTTTTTAATCACTATTCAGTTTATTCTTAAGATCTATGGTACATTCAGAAGTTTTCTTTAACACCATGCATATGAACCTCATTAACTGGGAGACTTGTGAATATTGATCCAACATAAAATTATTACTTTTAAAGAATTGGATTCACACATTCGAAAATATTTTTTTATTATTCCTAATCGATACAAAGACTATATATACAGATTAAAATTAATTGGTTAACATGAAATGCTAAGTTGCTGATTCTAGAAGAATGTCTTTTGAATTTTGGTTTAAGTTATTATAACTGATCAATTAACTTCAGCTCTCCTCTTGGGTGATAGATTCTGTTTACTCCCACTAGCTGGATGGACAAACGATGAGTCTATGGGAGTTTTATCAAGATGTAAGAGGGGGGAAGTGTAGATTTGGAACAGTCAGCAAGTCTTTATGTGCCATTCCAGGATCAACTGTAGCCTAGAACAAGTCTACTAGGATAGATGTGTTCCCATTTCAGATCAGATGATCAGGATTGGTCAGGAAATTTATGAAAATCACAAAAGCTCAAACCTGCCATGAACTCTAAGGCCAGTTTAACATCAACATGAACTGAGAGAATGGCAGGAAAGTATTTTTTTTATGTGAAATTGATACATTCATGCTCAGCTTAAATGTGCAACTTCCCACAATAATAAATAAAATTCCTTCAGGAGAAAATGAATATAGAGCTATTGACTGCAATGACAAGTATGTTTCAGTCCCTGTAGGACAGAGGTGGGCAACTCCAGGCCTCGAGGGCCGGTCTCCTGCAACTTTTAGGTGCATCTCTACTTCAACACACCTGAGTCAAATAATGAGGTCATTAGCAGGACTGGAGAACTTGACTGCACTGAGGAGGTGATTCAGCTACTGGATCCAGGTGTGTTGGATCAGGGAGACATCTAAGAGTTGCAGGACACCGGCCCTCGAGGACGATTGCCCACCCCTGCTGTAGGATGTAGCTGTTCATTTTTTATTTTTTTTGTGATTGCTGCAGCCTAACATTACTGATGTTGCAGCACCATTTTCGAAAAGTAGCAAGTTTTGTGTAAGCTTTATTTTTCCATAGCATGGTCTTGCGAAAAAGTTAAAATAGCTGACTTTTACAATAACGACAGGATTTGAACAGTTATTAAAGTGAAAATAATATTTTCAAGTACCTTCTTGAAAAAGCCCACTTAATGCAAATCAAATAATGTCCTGAGGAGATGTCAAAGTTCAAAAGAAGAATTCCACATTGGTCAGTCAAGTTAACAAACGGTTTACACAGCATATGCAAATCCTATAGAAAGTTTCAAGATGGTTTTTGCACAAATAAAAAAAGGTAAATGTGACTCTAAATGTTACCGTTTAGCATTACACATGCTTCCATCTTGCTGGTTCGACTTTCAGTGACATTGTGAAACAGGAAGTTAAATTAGGAGGTTCAGGAGATTTGCAGAAATGTATTTGTGTTGCAGTGATTGGTCAGAAAAGGAAATAGAGAAAATATTTAGGTGATCGGTCAGATTTGTGGAAAAGTTCTGATGACTGGTGAAAATTTGCGAATGAGTGAATTTGCATCGATCACATCTCAACTTCCTGGAGGGACTGATACTTGAAGGAGCTAAATTGAGGCGTAACGGCACTGGACCAGCCATGGTTGTAGAACCATCATGATGTGACTTTTTTTTTTCTTTTTCCCCTGCTAGTATTGCTGCAAATTGGGACACATTTAAGTGTCTTAACAGATCAATGATTTCAAACAGACCTCAGAACTGGTTTTTGATTTGTTGGTAATGGATAAGGTAGGGCAACATTAAACTTCTTTATTGGCATGGACCTTAACCTTGTTTATGAACTATGGGTCTGTTCCAGGCAAGAAGGGAGGTTTAAGACAGGAGTGCTCACATATTTTCAGAATTCAGCAAGAAGCTTCTTGATGACTGAAAAGAACCGTGTAATTTCCACAGTTCTTGGTGAAAGGGTTAAATGCTAAGAGAGATTTAACCAAGTCTTCCGTGGTGTGTATGTCTATATTTGTGGTGGTATATGTAGTTCTCACCTTGTAGGGATCAGAGAAAAGCTTATGTGAGGGGTCCACCTAACTTGGTTTAAGAAATTAAAGTCAGAAATATAATCATTTCTCCCTGGAAAATTGTTGAAAGTTGAAGTTGAAATAAATTACTAAACAGCTCCTAATTGATCATTGATGCTCATGAGTGTATATACAACTGTCTGCATTTGCTGTGTATTCTGAGCCTTGGTTGAAATCTGTTCATACATTCTTTTTGTCTTGGGTTTGTAGTTTTTACCAGACCTGGATGAAGAGGTAGACGAGATGACAAAGAAAAAGCACCGTGAGTCTGAGGTAAGTTTATTTTTCTGGCTGCCTTCAAAATGCTCTGAGAGGAAGTTTAAACTGGTAGCTTTTCTTTCCATCAACTGGCCTGATGGGAAGGACTGTTAGCCCAGAGTTCAGGCTCTGTGCATGGAGATGAAAAGGTTTGTTTGTCTTTAAATGAAAAGCTGTGAATAATATGAAAAAAATTCCACAGAAATTATATTAGGAAGTTAATCAAATGTAATAATATGTTTTACATTTCGCCACATAATACTTTGTGTGCGCACAGGAATTGTGTCAGACCAACGTATGTAACCAACCTAATTGTGAAATGGAGGGAAAACAATTTATGAATTTCAAATTCGTCTCACAAATGAAAATATGAAAAGTGTGGCGTGCATTTCTAATCGGCTTCTGTGAGAACACCTTTTAGAAATGATGCAGCTGGAAGTTGTTTAGAATTTCTTCAGTTTAATTTGGATCCAAACTTTGACTAGGCAATTCAAATTAATAAATAATTGTGCATCTTCTGTACCATATTTCTATCAGAGGTGATCATTTGCTGCAGTAAGCCTCTATTGCAGCAAATGATATTGCAAGAACAAACAAATATTGCATTTGTGGTGTTAATATGATCTTATTTATATCTTATCACAATATTTTATGGTATTATTACTATAATGATAAAAAACATTTTCATTTGAAATGAGCTTCTCCAGGAAGCGACTTCAAGATGTTTGATTTATTTCCACACATAAACAGCACTCGATCCATTTTTTTTAATTTACCAATATTTATTGATGCTTTCATGGAACAAACAGAAAAAAATAGAAAATAATTTATTAAGACTCATAAGAAACAAAATCATAAATTGTTCACAATAAGTCAGACCATTTATGATATATGTTTATCATATCATAAGTGATATGATAAACACCCACCTTTGAGCTCCTTTTGTCTGTGATCATCCCTCAGGAAAGTCATTCCTAACTGTAGAACACATTGTGTTATTTTGCTTGCATCTTGTCTTCCTAGCAGGTGAGCTGCAGTCTTGAGGTGGATTGCAGAAGTCCTCGCAGCTGGACCTCCACTCCGCCTCAGGAGGAGGACCAGCAGGGCTCCCTGACCAGTGCGGGCCTCTTTCACTACAACTTTCACAACATCTTTGTAACGCCGGTTCACTGCACTCCGCTCCCCACGCTGTGGTGAGTTCTGTTTAGTGGTTGATTGTTCTGAGCTTTGGGAGCCCAGTCTGGTGCAATCTGGGCACATCAAGGGGTGAGCTTCCAAAAGCCATCCATCTATTTTCTATATCTACCTACTTCACTCGGGTGGCTGGGGCATTTTAAAATGGGAAGCTAAAACTCGGAGTTTCCGACAACTGCTGAGTTCAGTGCACAAAGCAAAGTCTGTTCTTAATGCTTCGTTAAAAGGCAGCACATCTGGCTGATTATGGTTGACCTAGAAATATATTTTAACAGTTTTACTGTGTTTTTAGCTTCTGAAGGAAAAAGGTCTAGGTCATGTTGTTTTTTACAGCATTTATTTTCCAATTGTTTCCTCCAGTTTTTCCATTGGATTGATTTTGAATTAATGCTTCTGTATTTGTCAGCTGGGCCAGTAAGGATGTGGTGTGGAGCAACATGCTGAAGAAGGACAAGACCTACTCCAGGGACATCCACATGCTGGAGAAGCATCCGCATCTGGAGCCCAAGATGAGGGCCATCCTCTTGGACTGGCTTATGGAGGTCAGTAAGGTGGCAACACCCTTGAGGGGAGGTCTACCTAGTGCTGGTCAAGATGGCTGAAAAACACATTGTGACATAAGCATTTCATATCAGTTGATATCAATAACTATTATTTTCTGTTAATTATACCTGTATTTTGGTCAAGCAATTCCTCTTGACTACCCAGAGAGAACTGATGTATGCGCAGGGAGAACATGCAGACTCCATGCAGAAAGACCCCGGGCAACAGTGCTACCAACTGTGCAGCCCGCTGATCAGCATTCTATCAGATGTATTTTCTGTTGATATTGATCACGTGTCTGTTGTGATTAGATATGGTGGTTTTATCGCCCAGCCCTAGATGTAGCAGCTGAGAGCATCGTGTGACAGATGTCTAAGGGAACTGGCTCAGATGTTTACAAAATGCAGATAAAAGCTTAATTAAGATTCATCTAGGGGTCCTTATTAATGCAAACAAATTATAAAGCTCTTTGAGTTTAAAATGTTTGCGTGCACTAAGTGATTTGCAGTAAGCCCTTCAACTTCTTTTTCCTCTTTTTGAATGGATTTTAGGTAAGCGAGGTGTACAAACTGCACAGAGAGACGTATCACCTCGCTCAGGACTACTTTGATCGCTTCATGGCCACACAGAGGAACATCTTCAAATCCACACTGCAACTCATTGGCATTACGTGTCTTTTCATTGCTGCCAAAGTGGAGGTTAGAGCTGTTACTTTGTTTTCCATCATTATGGTGGTTTTTGCTGATGCAGTCCTCATCTCATGATTTTTGTTTTTCCAGGAGATGTATCCTCCAAAAATCCACCAGTTTGCCTACGTTACAGACGAAGCCTGCACAGAAGATGAGATTCTCAATATGGAGATCATTATCATGAAGGTAAGCAACACTTAACTCCAAGATGTCCCATAAAATGTTCTGCATGTCAACAGGTAAAGTTAGCAACACGTCTTTTTCCCATAGATTAAAAAAATGAATATAGTTCAATAACATTCGCCATTTTTCTTAAACTGTGAGAATTTATAGTTGGTATGTATTGACAGAGTTGCTTGTATTCTTTAGCTCTGTATTCTAGGTCTTGGAAAAGGAATGACCATCTTAGAAATTGGCTTCATATGTCACACATTAAGGTCCATAATGTAACTGTAGATAAATAGATGCAGAGATAAATGGATGAAAAAGATCTATCATTGGTTAGTTCTGAAACTTTAGAAAATACACATCTGGACGAATCTGTTGGCATCCCTTGTGAATGTGTGTAATTGGCCCTAAAATAAATTTTTCTTGATGGACGTTTCCATGCAGGAATCTTTCCCAGGATCCAGGATGCTTCTCTGGGGGCTTTATCTTACCCCTGGGGTTGCACTCCATTTACTTCTAAAATAATTTGCCATCCCAGCTTAACTGTAATAGTTAAGATCATTCACTATTTTTTTCAGCCATCTGGGGCAAAAGAGGACTTAAATCTGTCTTTGAAAGTAATATTTTAGTTTGAACTTATTTATGTTTGGAAACAAAAAGAAATTAAAACACACACCCACAGTTTTGGGACCAACAGGTTTTTAACAGTTGAGATACTGCTGTGTGTCTGTGTGGTTTCTGCTCCTTTGCAACGCCTTTCTCTGGTTTTGTGAAATATCTGCTAATGTTACAAACTTCCTCTAACTTTGAAATTATTATAATACAGTTCATTACTGATTTATAATTTGCATAGCCATTTATTTATTTATTTATTTATTTTTTGCTATCCAAAGTTGTTGCTGTTCTCTTCTCCTCTGCTGTTGCTCCAAAAGCAACAGATCACAGAAGTTTGCATCAGTAAAATCCCTTTAGGTTTTTGTAGTTAGAACTTTTAAGGTGTAGCTATTAATTTATGCTGGTTTAACATGTGACAAATGTTATGTTGTACTTGTTAAGAGTTGTTTGCCTATTGAAAGTAAAGCTTAGTCTTAATGTGATGTTCATAAGTGGTAGTGCGAACAGTGGCTAATTGAGTGTCACTATGTTGAAATTCTGACTTGTCCGACTCCAATTATGTTAACTGGAACGCTGTTACATCGGTTGTGACGTCAAACCCAGCTAACTGGAACACAGCATTTATTCAGCAGATTGTTGTAGATACCAAGTGTGTTTAAAAATGCTTAACATGGGGGGTGCAATGATGGCACAGGGGAAAAACACAACCCATGTATGGCAACCTTAGTCCTCGATGCAGCTGTCACAGGTTCGAATCCCAGCCTGATGACCAGCTGGGATTTGAACCCGGGTCTCATGGACTACCTTCCTGTCTGACCACTCTCCAAGGCCACCAGAGCCAAAAAATCTTTAAAAAAAAAAAAAAAAGGTTAACATGGTATTTCTTTTCTCCACTAAATAATAAAATTAAATGTTACATTTGAAGTATATTTTAAAAAATAGAAAATTGTGGAAAAAGTTGTACTTCTTGTCACCCATTTCAGAAAGTGAAATTTATATGTTAGCTTAAATATACAGAGTGAGATTTCAAGGCTCAATGTTTCGTAATTTTGACATTTATGGCTTACAGATACTCAATATAAAAATGCCAACGTTTCAGAAAGATTTGAAAATTGTGAAAAGTTAAATACTGGAAACTCACTGTGTCGTGCCTTAATCAACTAGTTAACTCAAAACACCTGTAAAGCCTTCAGCTGCTCTGTCTGGGTCAGTCAGACACTATAAGGACGTTCTAGAGCCCTTCATGCTTACTTATGCTGATTTAATTTTTCACCAAGATTTAGCACCTGCTCTCACTAGCAAAAGGTACCAAAAGCTGCTTCAATCACCATGGTATTCCTGTTCTTGATGAGACTGGCAAACTGACCTGACCTGATCTGATTGCACTCGGCGTCTATAGAGTCAAGATGAAGACGACACACCAGACCCAACAATGCAGATGAGCTGAAGGCTGCCATCAAAGCACCCTGGGTTTCCGTTACACCCAGCAGAACCACAGATTGATGATCTCTGTGCCAGAACTTGTGGTTTTCATAATCTGTAAGCCACAATCATCACAACATTTGGTGTAGCAAATCTGAAGAACACCATTTTCACTTTGTGAAATGAGTAATAAAATATCAAACTTTGGGCGAATCACAACAAGGAGGAAGGAGCGTTGTGTAAGATCATTCAGCTCTATTCACCTGGATCTGATAATTTACTAATTTTAACACTATTATTCAAATAGCATATGGGTTTACATTCCACAGTATGATGTAAAGGATTAATATTTGTAGAATTTTTTTTTTTTTTGTAATTAATCAAAACTGAAGCATTAAAGTAAAAGGACAATCAAATACTTAATAGTGTTATCTTTCTGCAGTGGACGTTTTGCAGACATGGCCTTACATTATCCATATGCAGGTCATGTGGATAATGGCTTTATCACCTTACTACCCTCTTCAAAAATGTAATGGTGCATAAAAAACAAGAGTCACCGAATATATTAGTAGCAGAGATTTTGAATACATGGTACTTTAATAATTGGCTAATGTTAGCTAGCAGGTCTTTGTGATTTTGCATGCATTGATATTTCAGTAACATTACATTTGTGCTATATTGTGTATCACAGATGTGAGTAGGACTGGCCAATAAATCAGTGACAATATATATTGAGAATAGACACATAATCAATATCAATAGACGACACATCTGATAAGTTTTAAAATTTTCATTGAACTCTGAACCAGAACTGCACAGCATTCTGGGGGATGTAGGCAGAGGAAAGACGTTAGCTGCTCAACCTCGCACAGCTAGCTAAGCTAGGTGGATGGTGTCGACTAACTCACTCACTCACTCTTTGGTTACTTAACAACAACCTTGTTGAGTAACTTGCACAGCAGCAGTTTCAGATTTTGCCACCAGGCCTCATAACTGCTTAAAAATAAACTACAGCCTGGAATAAAAACTGGATAAATCACGAAAGGTCTCACCACTAGTGTGGCAGCATTTCAGATATTTAAAACAAAAAACTAATCTATAAATTATCTATAGAATGATATGAAACCTTTATTTCATGATGCATATTACAGTCATCTTGTCGAGCTCTAGACATAAGACAGCTTTCTAGCAGGAAGTGATGTTTCTGATGTGTTGCTTCTCTTTATTCACAGGAGTTGAACTGGAGTCTCAGTCCACAGACTCCCATCTCCTGGCTCAACGTCTACATGCAGGTGGCCTACCTGAAGGACACTGAGGAGCTGCTGATCCCCAGATATCCTCAGGAGACCTTCACACAGATCGCTGAGGTGTGTTTCTATGTGACTTTGATGTCTGTAGGTTGAGGCTTCATCAGTCTCTGGAAACAAAAGAAACCAGATTTTCTCCAAACAAGCTGACACTTGGTGGATCAAAAATGTAGAAGCCATTGTAAAATCTATTTAATAAGTGTTTGCAATAACTGTTTATTTTACTTAGCATGAAAATGTAATAGTTCTGCTTCAGCATGTCCTCTCATTTCCTTTCAGTTGCTGGATCTGTGTATGCTTGATGTGAGGTGCCTCGAGTTTTCCAATGGCATCCTTGCTGCGTCTGCACTGTTTCACTTTTCCTCACTGGAGCTAGTGGAAAATGTCTCAGGTGAGGAGAACATGACTTTCTAACATGCAGAGAGGTGAAGTTTAATTAAAAACATGTTGAGGTTTGTCATTGAATATCTGAATATGTGGAGCCTCAGTTGGGATTTGAAGGTGTCTGTATCTTGGGCCAAAGGTTTTGGCAGTGACACAAATACTATCACTGCCTGTTATATAAAAATCATTTTATTTGCATTAAGAGTTCTATTTCAAGAAGGTCCTTAAAAATGATATTTGCATTTTAAATATTAAATTGTTAAAATCCTGTCATATTTAGGAAGGTTATGTGCAGCTATTTCAACTTTTTTGTAAGACCGTATTTTGTCAAAAATAAAGCTAAAGAAATTTCAACTTTGACCACAACTTTTTGAAAAAGTTGTCACAACATCAGTCATTTTAAGCTGCAAGAATCACAAAAATCGCTACAGGGCCAGCCGGCCAATAAGAGCGGAGATCAGAAAAGCCTGTCACGATGAGGCCAGACAAACAAAACAATCAGCTGTGGAGCTTATTTAAAAACTCAGGTTACTAAACGGAAAGCTTGCTCCCTATTGGAGCCGAATATTTCTCTTTGGTACTGCTCCCTAGTAGTGCCACATAGATAAAATCTCCCTGTTTGTCTCAATGTGTAGTGCAGCGACTTTAGCTCGTCATGCAGGCCCGGCCCAAGGTTACATGGAGCCTTGACCAGAATTTGATTTAGGGGTCCCTATTCCTGCTAACCACATCCGCCACACTAAGGGCGTTTCAATACAGATTTAGTGGAATGTGGGAGAGAGGGGTTAAATTAGCTGAGCTTAAAAGTAACCAGTGATGATTATAATTTACTAAGATGTATTTGTGAACAGAGCTCAAACTCAAAGATTAAACTCATAGCATCAGATTGTAGCTATGGTAATAAAACAATCTAAGTACAAAGATTGTTCTTTGTACTTTCCAACTTGTTAAAATCTTAAATTTAAATATTGAACAATTTTAAATCTTTTAATTTATCTCTGAAACCATTAAATCAAATTTAACAACATTGTCATTCTCGATAAACAAATGTTATAAGTGGATCTATGGTTTAAGTTCAGATGTTAACATTTGAACTTAAGGTCTGGGGGTCTTAACCAGCTGCTAAGTTCATCTATGCTTTGGGTCAACTCTAAATGTCACCAGCATCAGAGCATTTTTAGATCCACTGGCTGATGAAATGGGATTTAACAGAAGTACTAAAAATGTATATTTATTTGTATATTTTGTGTTAAGACTCTAGCTGTACCTTTAAGTATTAAGTACATAATTAAGCCAATCTACATGAGCAACTAGACATGTGGTTTTCAAGATATTGTATTTTTGCTTATTTTCATTTTGCTACAGTAATGAGTTTTGCTCCTTGCCTTTCATGCAGCTCTCAAGAGGGTGGAGGTGGAAGAGTGTGTGAGGTGGATGGTCCCGTTTGCCATGGTGCTGCGAGAGGCCGGCGGCTCACCAATGAAAACCTTCACTGGGATCGCTGCAGACGACATGCACAACATCCAGAGCCACTCGTCATTCCTTTCATTACTGGTAATAATTATTTTAAATTCTAGTACAAACCAGATGCATCAAGGGCGAGAAGATGTAAATCTTTACATAGTTTTATATTTCTGCTAGGTCTGTCAACATTAATATATGCAAATAATCTGAAAATTTTAACACATCAGTATTACATAATTCAGATTAATCAAACTACTTATTTTGACCTAAAAGCATCTCTCCCACAGACGGTTACTGCTGTTGTTGGCGATGAACAACAGTGACGGATTAAAGTTTTCTACAGTAGCAGACGGCAACAAAAGTTGAAAATTTTTCAGCTTACTTTTGTTACGTCGGTAGGCTGCATGTACACATTTACATGTACGAGATCGAAATTTCACAATTACGCTGGTCACTCTGCTGGATGACAAGCGACTGTCACCTCATCGTACAAGTTTCATAGTAAATGAATGGAGAAGACATTTTTCATTGAACATTTAAAGCAAAATGAATTCCTTTAAACCTTCCTTGTGTGTGTGTGTGTGTATATATATATATATATATATATATATATTATTGATTTGGAACAATAAAACATTAACATGCAGTGGTGGTGTTTGATATGGGCTGTTGAGGCAGTTGCCCTGGGTGACATCAGAAGGGGGTAGGCACCCAAGAACTAGAAAATAAACTATATCATCACCTTCCAACATTAATGTCCTTAGTCATATTTTGTCAAAAATTATTTTTTTTTTGCCTAAAACATCATTTGGAAAGAGATTAGATTTTTTTTGTTTGTTTTTTTTTTTTTTGTCAAAAAGTGAATTGGACATTTTTTATGTCAGTTGTCCCCTGAACAAGTGTGCTGCTACTTGTATGCATGTGTGATGGAGTAATGCTGATGAGAAATGAGAGACTAAATTGCCTGATTTTTTTGCTACAAAAAAGTATCAGATAATTGCTTAATTTTAATTGGCGTGCAGCAGAAAGAGAGGGTTGCCCAGGTCACCATTTCTATAAGAACCTCAACTCTGTACATATTTATATTTCGAGCTTACAAAGTTAGACATAGTGTGACTTATCGGATTACATTTTTTTTAATCGATTCACAGCAGTAGTTTCTCCACACACAAACTGTGCTGGGTACAGATTGAGATCTTATTATTAGTGTTTTATTCCAGTGTGTTTTGGTTGTGTGCAGACCAAGGCCCAGTCCTACCACAGCGTGGACCTGAAGCATCCCAGCAGCTGTCCCGTTCCCTCTGGCGTCCTGACTCCGCCTCTGAGCAGTGAAAAAACAGACGAGTTGAATGGAGCTGAGACTTCAGGACCCACAGTCAGACCACGGATGTATACGCCTCCCCTCCAGACACATCTGCCAGAGTAGAAAACACTTCAGCCTGGACCTAAAAGACAGACAGATTGCCAACCTAACCTGTTTAGAAGGACACAGGAGGTTCTCAGTGCTTCTGTAGACAGGCTGGCTTCAGTTAAAGATGAGGTAGAAGCTCCCTGACCTGCAGCAACGTCACCGATTCAACCCTTCCTTCAGTCTGCAAGCAGAGGTGGGATTAGGACGATGTGAGGCAATCTGTTAGGTTCCTATCCTTGTTTCCTATACAGGGACAATATAGAGGTGACATTTTACAGATTCTATACTTGATTGTATGCATGTGTTTTAACAGTGATTGGTGTGTGCATAATTGTTTTTTTTTCTATTATATATATTTTTACCATTTTGCGTCTCATTCGCCCAATAACTATTTCTAGGGTCATATTTGGTCCTATGTGCTGCTATGAAGTGGGCTCTGCATGATGGGAAATGTTTGTGTGCAAGAAATGGCATGTTCTTCTTTAGTTTCCTTCTCTGGTGTTGTCGGCTGAAATGTGACCAGCGGCCGTGTCTTTGGGACCAGTAGCTTGGCTACCTCAAAGTGAACCAGCCAGGCTTTAAAAGCTACAACATTGATTGTATTTAATGTTTTTTTTTCTCACACTTTGCAGTTTTTTTTCTCCCCATCAAAATGTCAGATTTCTATTTTTCTTCGTATATAAAATGCTGCTACATGTTTTACATTAAAGGTTAAGATTTTTGTGATATCCATGGATTAGCCTTTTCTAAAGGCACTTTTTTCTAAAAAGGTTATAAAGTTTTGAAATTCTGTTTAAATGTAAAAGGTGTTTGGTTTTTGTCTCTTTGTTCTAGAATCACAAGACTGCTCGATTCCACTAGGTGTCAGTCATGCTTTTACAATTCATATTCCATTCATAGTAACTTAATGTACTCTTAAAAAAAATTAACAAAATATGTTCAGATAATTATTTTTTAATCCAGTTTTTTAGCATTATAGTAAAGTTTTCCAATACATCTTAAATTTCATGTTTGGTAAATCATGAAAATGGCCCAAAGCTTTTCTGCAAGTAAAAATGTTGGGCAACTCAAAAATTAAACACTTGTGTGAATCTCAAATGCCTGTATTGGTTTGCCTTGTAAACTGAAACTGACCTCAGTGGCAAAGACAGGACAAGGTTTGAATTTCTACAATAAACTTTTTTTTTTTTTTTTACCCTTGTATAAAAAATCTAGGTAACTCGTTTGATGTAATAAATCTCCTCCAGTTATGAAATCACTGATAAATGTGCAAAAATGCCCAGTCTTGGTTAGTGAAGTGGTTCTGACTGCACCTTTCATGGGCCTTCATTCCTGTTGAACATTTCTACATTTTGTCTATCAACAACAGACTTTAATGTATTTTTATTGGAGTTTAGTGTGAGGATACATGGGTTATCAAGTTTCTACAAATAGAAATCTGGAAATGGCATGCACTTGTTTTCAATGCCTTTTACTCCGATTCCCCTAACTTTTTTCAAATTTCCCTTTTTAATTTAGAAGTTTAGTTTTAAATTAAGAAACTCAAATCAAATTGTACAGTTTCAGCACAATGCCAGTGTAAGCTGACATTGTTTTAATAAAACATGAGTCTGTAAACTCTTAGAACCACAGAAATGGAGAGTATCAAACAAAGCTCATTGACAGGATTCTGGTGGAAAACTTTGGATGTTGACTTCAGTTTGGTTCTTTGCCGTTCACCAGTTGGATTCATTCGCCCTATGTCATAATGGGCACGGGTGTGCCCATTCTGAATTTTGTCTAGACAAAATTCAGAACTAAATCTGAGGTTATTGGGACAAGAGATCTCACAATTTGATATATTTTCAAAACCTTTGCTAGGTATTGTGTGAAAATATTGTCAGCAGTGATGCTGATAGAATCTTACCAAACACTTCACCAATGTGTTTGAGGGAGTGCACACTTATTCAAGCGATTTATTGCATCTCGTTTGTTCTTTACAAATTATTAGATTCCTTTTTTTCTAACATGATTATCAAAATTCATCCATCTATCATCTCTGAGGGTTTGGGTTTTTTTCTTTTTGTTTTTACAATCAAGAATGAAGCTTGTTTCTTTAAATGTCCATTTTTGTAAAACCAACTTCATCAAACATTGTTTTTGTGCTCTGTCAGATGCAGGCCACCTGTTTTGAGCTCTAGATGTTGAGAATAAGCAACACGCAGTCTTGGTAACCACTCGCATAGATCCAGGCTTCTCAGTGTCTCCAGAGGAGGGTTTTCTCTCTGCATGTTTGTAAATGGCAGCAGCGCTGTTTGCTCTAGCTAAGCAAAGTTAGAACCAGGACAGACCTCCCTCAGGGCCTTGCCACCATCCCATGTAAACAACTCGCACCAGTGTATATTAGACACTTTGATGTTACCAGCTGACTTAGTTTCTGTTCTCTTACTCCTAAATATTTTATTGATGCAGGCTTATTTACAACTGTGGAAGAAGATATTGACAATGTGTGACTTCTGCTTATCAAAAACTCTGAGGAACAAAGTTATCCTCTGGTATCATGGGAGCAGCTACTAATAATTAGCATACAGGACAGGAATGAAACTTACGCATCAACTTCTGCAAGACGGTTTACACCCCTCACCAAGCCCACCTGCCCTCAGATCTCAAGACCCTGGACAGCACCTTTCAGGTAAGTGAAATTATTTCAAGTATGTTTTTGTCTCCTTCTGGTGGTGAATCCAGTAAACAGTGCCTTTGTTGGCACTGGTCTGGGACAAGCTGTTAGCTTCAATTTCTGAGATAATGATCTGTATTAAGAGAGTTATCGGCTTCTTTGTTTATAACCTAATCACAGAACCCAATACTAAAAAAAAAAAGAGACATATGTTCTATTTCATTAGAAACAGTCTGATCCAATTAGTTGACTTGGTTCAATCAAAGCCAGACTGTGTGAGTTATGGAACAGGGTCAATAGGTCATTCATTTATCCAGCCATTTCTGCCAAGGTGCAGTTCCAGTCAGAAGTTTACATACAGTCATTATCATTCATTTAGGGCTTTAAAGTTTTTATTTATTTATTTTTTATGTATAATGTACAACTTTTCTTGAAAATTATTTGTTTGGAATTTATTGGATTTTTTCAATTAAAAAAAAAATAATAAAAAATCCAATGCTGACTTGGTCAGCATTGTCAACATCAGGTTTGCAGGAGGTGTGTTCTGCTTTGCTGAGCCGGTGATGAGTGGATTCCAGTTCCTTTAACCACTTCAAACCAGTTGAGAAAAACTGCAATAACTGAACCAAACCTATTGCAGTGTAGCAAACCTGACAAATGAAAGTGTTTTGTTGTCTGGTTTTAAAGTTAGCATTATTGCTAAAGTAACCAGACGCTGTGTACACACTATTCATGAACCGTAGAGCAGTTGTAGATTAAACACAGAATGTGTGGATTGAGCCTTTTTTTTATAACCTAAGTACAAAAGGCTCAGTGTTATTTTAAATCTTTATGGGATTTCATAATGTGTGTTTGTGTGTGGCATGGTTTCCTGTCAATACTACAGCACACATTTCTGGTTCCCTCTTCCATTGTAATTCATTTAATTAAAGAGATTTTATTCACAGGCACACAGCTGGCGACGGCTACTTTCTATTAGCCATCTGAGTGGACGCTCAGTTCGGCGGGAGGACGTGCTCTGGGGCTGCTTCCTATGGAGCGCACAATGCTATTTTCATCTCCCAGCTGAGTTTGTTGTGTGTTTTGAATTTATTAATCATTGATTTTAATGTGCTGCCTCTTGACAGTGGCAGCTACCCACGCATTAATTAATTCTTGCTTCCCAGCCTTACAAAATGGCATTTAAGAAACAATGAGAGGTCGGCTGGTGTTTCCTCTGACCTATAAATGGAAGGCATCAAAAAGCAAAATGTCAAAATTTGCTTTTATTTGTTCTCTTCTTGGCAGATTTTATTGCCTCCCTTTATTTGATAGAGCATGATAAAAAAATGAGGTTATTTTAAGTCTGATGAAATGATGTGTAAATACAGTTGTGTCATCTTTAATATTCAGCTCGTCTTTTTGGGAGGTTGTGAAATGCAATAATGTCTCTTTTGTTAGGCGTGTTTTTCTCAGCGCACCTGCTTTGCATACGGCATCTAGCAGGAGCACTCTCAAAGGAACTGTGGGTCTTAAGTTGAGGATGAAGGTTCTTTGCCATCAACAATAGGTAGTCTGTGTTTATCCTTTGGGTTTTTAAACAACTATGTGTACAAAGATTTGCTTTCAGTGAACTGGTGGAAATAGAAAAAAGGAGATTAGATCTTAAATTAAGCATATGGTACTAGAATTTGAATGGAGTTGGGATTTGAATGTATTTATGAACAAATATTCTTTTTATATTTATTGAGCATACCTGAATTGTTCATCCATTTAAATGAGTGACTGGTCCCTGTGTTTGAAGAGATAAAAGCTTCCTCTCATAATCCTTATTGACTCTCTGGGATGCATAAAGACAGCTATTGGTAAGTCCCTGCAGTGCCCTGCCCCACAGAAAAGGCCTCATCCCGTTCACAGCAGCTTGTTTAAAGCTAAAGATTTTTCTGACAGATTGTTCTCTGCAGATTGATTTGCACATGTGAGAGAGACAACTTCCCAAACTGGCTTTGAGCTGCTTTTGTAGGCCTGCGTGTTGGTGGGTGTATGCTGGTGCTTCTCCGTATTTGCCTACAACCTCAGATTGATAGGCAGCGGCAGACAAAGCGAGACTGGCAGAGAGCTTATTACATGAATCAAAACGCATTTCTTTTAATTTTTAACAGCTGTAACCTGGTGGCATTTTGAGGGAGCACAAACCAAACGCTGCTTTTCAGGTGACTTTTGTAGTTTTCCAGCAGCAGTAATGTGAAAAGCAAAGATGAGTGTGATAGGCTGGGTCTATTCTGCACAAACCTGCTTTTAATGGCCACAAAAAAATAGATCTATTCATCCAGATATCACTTCATAGTAATGTGTCCTGGATTAACAAAGTGCATTAGCACTGCTAATCCAGCTCCTTTCCTTCTCCCACTTCTCTTTAACAGTGCATTCATACCAGCCATGTTTAGTCCACTTTAATCAGCCCAGTCCATCTGCCTAGAAAGTCCAGTTTGTTTGGGGAGGTGTGAATACCTAATCTGAACAGTGAACTCTGGTCCACCTACAAACCTCGGTCTGGTTTCGGTTGAAGTGAACTCTGATGCGGTTCAAATGAATTTGTGATCTCCATGCAGACCAGACCGCTCCAAAAGCAGGAAGCAAACTACAAAACAAGTCATTCTGGGTAAATACAACCAAACAAAACACACAAACACTAGCAAGAGAAATGGCTCATGGTCTTTTACCAAAGACAAAAGAGAAATCCTACAACCACTAAAATCTGGTGCACTTCATTTTTGCTTGTATTTCAGTTGTTCAGTGTCTTCTTCTGAAGTTTGCATGTCGTTTTCTTCAGTGATTCTTGGTGCAGCGCCATCAAAGGTAAGGGGAGGTACAGGTTTTGCAAAAGGTTTGATTCATTTGAAACAGTTCAGTGAGAAACAGAACCACAGCAGCTGAAAATGTAACAAATGGACCCCAATCAAAGTGAGTCTAACGGTCAGGTGTGAAAGCAGCATAAATGTCTGCTCACAAGTCAGGAAGCCCGGCAGAAAGATGTTGGAGTAGGGGATATGATCCTGCAATCACATTTCAGTAAAACACACAATACTGCATGCTTGATACTCTGGTTGAGTCTTCTCAGACTTTGGAGTTCATCAAACTTGTTAGCCAGTGATCTCCCACTGCCCTCTGTGATTGATAGAAGAAATGGTTTGAACTTCCTTCTTCTCTTCCTCCTCACTGCTCTTACTCCATGATGCCTACTTTTCACCTCCTCAGGGATTTGAGGCTTCAGGTGAGGTATTATTTCAGCCTTTGCCATGTTAATCAGCTGCTCCCTGATAAACACATTGCTTATCCTGGTGGGGGCACATGTAAAGTCTGGTGGCCCACCAGGCTTATATTACACTGGGGGAATCCCTGACTTTGCTGCCCAAAGTATTCTATTGTTTAATTAAACATTTCAATTCAAATTCAAAAACAATTTATTAATCCCAAAGAGAAATTAAATAATGATAATAACAACAATAATAATAATTAATAATTACTAAATATTAAATAATAATATTTGAGTGACCTCTTATCGCTAATCTACAGGGTTATTATGATGTTGTCCCACACAATGCAGTTAAAACTCACACCACATTTTCACAAAGTTTGTTTGTTGAGAATTTAAAAAAAAAAAAGAAAAAAAAAAAGTTCAGTAGCCCAAATATTCTGCTAAACAAATGGGCTACTGACACAACAACCAGAAAACTGTTAATTACTACATAGTTGTAGACATGCCTCCATTTAAGAAACCCATTTCTAACTGTACTCATGGTGTAAGTCTGGCTTTGTGGTGGGTAACATATCCACTCTCATTGCCCTGTGTGAGTATTGAGCTGCTGCTCTTCAGTACAGATGTGAGACTGCTGGCTCAGCATGACAACATAGAAAAACAATCATTCCCATGCAAATGCTCTGTTTGACATGTTCAATTAGACCCTTGAGTGGAAAACAATCAGAGCTTTAAAGATATACTGTTACTGCTGTTAGTGCACCTATGAAGCCCCTAGCAGCTTGGCCTTTCTCCTCCAACTGCTCTCTCTCTCTTGCCGTCCTCCCGTTCTGGTCTTCCATTCCCGTTTCTGGCCCTCTGAGGGGAGGGAGGGAAATCCATTCATCAGTGGCAATCGTTGAGCGCCAACCCTGCCTCCTGCCTTGCATTGTTTCTATCTCATCTCGCAACCCTGTTGCCATGGCACTGAAGATGGCACTTCAACCCTTGTGCTTAATGATCTCTTGGATGATAGCCCACTTGTCAGACATTCATGCCCTATTCTGTTGAAATACAAGACACAGAGGAATGAGCTGCAGCTTGCAAAAAAAAAAAAGAAAAAAAAAAAGGAGTGTAGTTATTTGAGCATTTTTATCCAAGCATAACTGGTGGTGATCATGGTGCTAAAGTTATTTACCAAAAGGCCTGCCTTAAACACTTGTTTTATTTCCACTTGCTTATCGTGTCCCTGGGTAAGCAGTGAGCCTCCATCTTTCCTTTCACTTTTTTTTTTTAAGCAGTTCCTTCTCTAACAGTTTGATGCCGGCTCAGAGATTATTGCTCATATAAATAGCTATCACTGATTTGACTAACAGAACACTTTTGCATCATTACGAAGGCAGAAAATCCTAATTGGGAAAATGGGAACACAAAAAAGAGCTGAGCATTCAATTCATATCCATAATCCTGCCACGTTGCATGAAATTAAGGGTGTCACATTACAATGCTCGATTTTAGTCATCTCTACGACTGAAACAAAGGTAGCGCCGGGAGCCATCATGCGGTGCTACTCAATAAGGGAATGTGTTGTGTTCTAAGCTTTTGACTTGGCAGCGTTTGTGTGGAGGCCAGAGAGGGGAAGGTTATTACCCCGACAGACTGGGGCAAGACAGTCATCACCAAACTCAGACAAAACAGGGTAATTATTAGAAGGATATATGTTGAAATAAAATGTTACGGTGTCTAATCAAATCTAATCTGAAGAAGATGGAATGTGGAACAAAGTCTGCTCCCCTTTATTATTTAAATCTGGATTCAGGAGTCTGTTTGAGTCAGAAAGCTGTTTTTCATCAAATCTAGTCTTATACTTTATATGCAACTGGACCTGTTAGTTTTATGATGTCATGATTGTACATCTGATTACAATCGTATTAAAAATGACTAATTTGAGTGTTTATTTTCTCCTGTTCTTCTTTCAGAGAACAATTTCATTTTGAACTGTTTAGAAAGCTCCAATGAAATGATTAAAAGGAACTGGTAACTTCTGGCTATAACTTCAACATATTGAGAGCATGAAGAGATATGAAACATGGCAGCAGGCTGAGTTTAGTTAAATGTGTTAGGCTGTGTTTTGCCTCCTGAGCACAGACAGGCAGCAATATGAAGCGACTTAATCCTCTCTTCCCTTCCAGAAAGAACACAATAAGAAACACACTCCTTTTTTATCTGACTTTATCTCCCTTTGTGGTGAAGGGCTTTAAAGAATCCACATCTTAATCTGTCTCCTCTTCCCTTAATGTAATTGGGAGAATGCTTCCTGTGTGTCATAAATAGGTATTGAAAGGTTCAATTGAATTAAACTAAAAGATTTGAGAAGAAAATGGGAAGTAGTCTCACTTTTCCTCTCTTGTTTTTTTTTTTTTTACGGTGTGAATTTCTGTAAGTCGACCCTGAAACGATCTGTCTCATCTTAGACTCCTTTCCTTCCCTCCATGCCTGCTCACTCTCAGCTCCTAAAGCCTCTCTGGTACAGACATGAGCCAGAATGACAAGCCCATTGTCTGGACTCTGGGCTTCTCGTTGTCATATTGACTTATTGAATGTACCCTATCAAACTCTTGATTGGTGTATGATACATAATGGTTCAAATAATTGGAACACACACTCTGCATACTGTAAGGAAACGTCTCAAGAAAAAAAAGTCTCTCATTATCTCTGCTTTCAACATTTTATATTTTTGTCCAAACAACTCCCTGATGATAATTTCCAATTATGTATTTAATGACAATTCAATTTATTCAATTCAGCTAAGTTCAACTTAATTCGGTTCAATGAATTAAGGTGACAATTGTTTTTTTTTATTTTCTAGTTCTAAGGTGCCCCAACCCTTTCTGATTCCGCCCAGGGCATCTGCCCGTACAGCCCATGTAACAGACCTTCACTCACTATTTAGGTTTTCAAAAAATGCTGAAGAAAATATTTTATTGTCTCAAACCAAACATGTCTAAAGATTAAAAGTTTTCAAGATTTTCATAATGAGGAAGGTGTAAGGGAAGTCATTTGAGAAATTTGGAGCTCCTACACACAGACGCGGTCCATCGATGCAACACAAGAAAGTTGAAAATGTTCTGACGCTGTTGTTTGTCAAGGCATAACACGCTGAACTAGCTAACCCTCTGCTGGACAGAAGCTTTTAGGTCAAAATAGTTAGTTTGATTAATCTATGGTATGTAATATTAACATGTTAAAGTTTTCAGGTTAATTGCTTATATACAAACTGGATGTAATGATCATGCAAAGTCTCTTCAAATGACATTGGCTGTAAACTAGTGACATACAAATTTACTGAATTGCAATAAAACCAAGTTTGTTGTGAAAACGCGTATAAAAATAATTTTCTTTCTGATGCAAAGATGTGTGACTTTTCATAACAATGTCAAGTATTCCAAAAGTAAGTGTGCAGCATTGTAAAGTTTCACTCATGAAATGTGGGTTAGATATTTCACAGACTTTACATCAGTGTTTAGAGATTGTTATTACTGATATAGAGTGGCATTATGGGATTCTCCTCCTCTGAATGGCAACTGTCTTTGGTGCGTCACAAAAAAGAGAAATGTCTATACACATGTTATTAATAATTAACTCTATTCTTAATTCCCCTTTGAAAGTTATTATGCAAAATTAATATTTCATTTGCGTACAGGCCCTACATGACAAGCGAAAGGAAAGTAATTGTACAAAGTTTGACAACTCTGTCTGGGCCTGCTCCAAAATTATTGCCCTCCATCTTATATTTAGCATTCAAGAGATGCCATGAGATGAATCGCTATTTTTGTTTCACTTTCTTATTCATGAATTATTCTTTCCCACCCCCTTGTGCAAAGCTTTTCTTTTTGAATGAACACACTCTGTGGAAAGACTCTCCTTTGGAGACTGTTACTCTCATTACTCCGTCAGGATAAGCAAGCTGTTTTTGTTATCAACTTTGGTCCTTTAACTGTTAGACCCTGCAGCCGTGTCAGAGAGGAGAGGCAGCTTCCTCCCCACCTCCAGCAGCAGCAGCTCTGCCTCTGTTACTCTTTAGGGACAATCTATCATCAGCATCTGGTTATAACGGTGCTACCTTTTCTTGTGATTGCAGCATTTTGTTATGAGGCAATGCACTGAAATAAAGACACATAAAGACACAAATGATAAAACTAAAGGTTACTGACTGGGAAGACCACGCATAGAGGGAGACAGATCTATCCAGCTGTTTGCTATATGGCTGATTTCAGTTGTTCAGAGCTGGTGTCCAACATGTGTCCCTGCTCCAACACAGCTGGATTAATGGATGAATTACCTTCTCAGTTTGTCATTAAGTTCTGCAGAGGCCCCATAATGAATCATTCATTTTATTAAGAGGTGCTGAACATCTAAAGCATGCCAGATGCAGGCTCTTGAGGACCGGAGTCGGCCAGCCACCTCTCTGTTAAATACATACAGTATTCCATATGTGAATAAAGAGCTCTATTGATTTAGCTTCTGATAAGCTCACCATCCAATGAATAAAGGCACTGTTGGAGAAACTTTATTTATTGGACACAAACACAGTCCCTAAAGACAAAGCCTGGCTTCCAGAGTGTAAAAACATAGAATTTCAATCTTATTGATGGTCTATAAGCAGACCATCAGCAGCAGAGTCGGCTCCAGCTCTTTTTGGAAGCCTAGATTAAAGTTTGATGCCACTCATGGCTGCACATTTTCACCATTATTTATTTTATTCTGTCTTCTCTCTTTCTGCTTATTTTCTTTATCAGTAGCTTCCATTACAAATGTGTACAAACCCTTGTATATATTCTACTAATGTCTAAAAGTCATGACTTTGCAGCTGCTGAGTTTCCATTAAATAAGAAATGAAATTCAAATCACACATAAATAAGCTTGTCCACACAATAAGTCATTAAAAATCATGGCAGCAACAGGTCTAAACAGTTACATGAGATATATTCATAATTCAGACGTGGCGCTAGAGCTCATCATTTATCAGCCAATGAGAGGAGATACTTCTCATTGGCACACACCACACAACTTCTTATTCAGGCATTGGAGTGACAAGCCCCGCCTACTTGAGAGCAGCTACAGATGCTCCCCAGGTGTTGGACTGACTCATAACTTTTTATGAACTATGATGCTGTCAGAGTTCTGGTGGAGCTGCACATCCTTCCTATCAACATCTTCCTCGTTTTCGCCAGTAGTAACATCTGTGTGTTGATCATGTGACTTGTGTGATCTGAATTTTTTTTCTTTGATACAGCTGAGAAACCACCGGAAAAGTGCAAAAACCTTTTATTGGAAAAGTGAGTTTTCTCAAAATTAGCATTTGCATTAAGCAAATTTATTTTTGTAATTTTAATTTACGCAATTTTAAGATTAATAGAAATGCAGTGACTAGTGGTGTCTCCTTCACTCAGAGCAGTTATAAGTGATTATTTTAGATCATCAAGTAACTTGTCAATTATTCTGACCATGGACTAATTGAATAAAATAACTATCACATTATGAAACTAGCTACCACCAGCATAGTAGCTAAAATAAGAGAAAGAAAAATTTAAGCGAAAATGCTAGTGAAAAACAATTCCCTTTCTTTTTATTAACCAGAAAACTGACTTAGTGACTTAAAGCTGAAAATACTTCAGCATTGCTTTATCATACGGGTACAGGTTAATCTTGGGTAGCTTCACCCCTGTAATAAATTTAATATTCATTCAAAAGCAAGATTTCATATTAATGTTGGTTGTTTTTTGTCTGATATTAGAATTAGTTTGATCTTGAGCATGTATGTGTGATAAAAGCAAAAACAGAAAAAGTTTACAAGATGGTAAATACTTCCTCTCTGATCTATAGGTCAGCAGTTTGTCTGAAATGTTTTCAGTATCAGATGATTGTCACATCCATGGTGCTGTGAAATAGTCTTGGCTTTAACATGTCTAATGTCATAAGAGCTGAAGGAACTAAAGTAAAGGTTGTGTTGTTGCACAAACAGACCACCATGCAGCTCCTGTTTTTATTTCACTGAAGCCTTCGCCTCGCCAGAAAGAATGGCGAGGCGAACCTTTGGTCCTTCTGTGTTCCATCCTCCCCTCTTGTCTGACTCTCTTGACTCATGATATGCCACAGAGAGACACAATTATCCACTTCATTTGAGTCATGCTGCTAATGGTGGCCTCTTAGGGAGTTGGGTGATAGGTAGCAGTAATTGTAAATGGTGTAATGAGTGTGGAATGGCCACAATGTAACGCTTCACTATTACAGGTGACTGGCTCCTGTACACCCCTTCGCCTCCCACCCCTTCCCTCAACATCATAACAACGACAAAGTGAGCCCCCCACCCTCCCTCCTCCTCTCTCCTTCAGGGTTCAGCAGAGACACAAAAAATATTAGCTTCACAGGCCATTAGTCCCAAGTGTTTTGGCTACTGCTCTTTAGTGGCTAGTTTTTCCTGAGCATCTCCCTCATCTGTTGGTTTCCTAATTTTAGTTTCTTGTTTTTTCATTATTTTTTTCTGTTCCTCAACTTTGCAAGTCCAGACTTTCAGCTGTTTTTTAAATAATGAAGAATACCATCAAGGTGATATCTAGTATTAATACCTAAGAGATTTATCAGAGTACATAGCAGACAAGATGCTGTTTTTACAAAGTGATAACTACACTTTTCACAAAAACTAATAACACATATAGTAGATCAAATGATACAAAGGCACAAAAACCATAAACATTAAGGTAGTTAGTAACAAAAGGTGTAGCTTAGATCAAAATGACCAACTTACCTGATTATGATAAAGTAATAACCAAAGTAGTAGTAGTTATTAAATAATAATAGATCAAATTTGAAGTTTAGCACTGATCTTCTCAAACATCAAGGCCATGCAGACATGGTGACACTTTTTTATTAGACATGAAAAGTTTTGAGGCTAGAGCTCTGCAAAATTGGTTTTGATTGCTGAACAATAATTACTGCATTAGTAATGGAAGTTTAATTTTCAAGAAATGTGGACACTGACGATTCTGATTTTATTAACTAACATCAAAACTCTATTATTTTAACCCTCATTTATGGCGCAGCCTTCATGGACAACTCTGAAGCACAGCAGGACAGTTTATGGGCATCACATGCCAAAAGATAAAAGCTATACAAAGGTGTGTGCAATTGAAGGGAAATCTTTTGAAGTACTAGATTGGCAGATTTAATAAAACTAAAACTATTTTCATTTAAAAACAAGTGGAAGATTATCTTACCGGACGGAAATCTCTACCCATATCACTCATGGGGAAGTTGCTTCAGCAAAAATTATGGTTTTGCCAAGAATCAATTAATTATTTTTTCAATGATCCCAAACAAATAATCTTCTGACTGGGCAGATCTTTGGAAAGACAAACCTGTAGGTTAAAATTCCTACAGCTGACCAAAGTCAGAGTTGGACTAGATCAGCCTAACTTTCAGCTTTACTTTTTAGCCAACAGGTTTCAATAAGTCTCAAATGGTTCAAACATATCCGTCTGGACAGAACAGACATGCAATCATAAAAATAATAATAAAAAAACATTTACTAGCTCAAACATAAAACTTCATGTAGACTTTATAATCATAAAAATCACCTCCTTTCTGACAGTTTCTAAAACTGCCATCTGGATCAACCCTGAGATGCTAAAAAATTACATGATAAATTTCCCAGATTTGTGGAATAAAGGAATTGAATATCTGGAACATGTATGTGAAGGAATTTATCACTTTATCTAAAATAACAACATTGTTAGGCAATATGAGATCAACAAGGATCATTTTATAGAATATGAAGAAATTAAATCCATAATAAAACATTTAGGTTTAATAATGTTGGCCATAAAATATATTAGATTCTCAATAAACTCCCACATCTGCTACACTCCTGCACCACCCCAAGATTTCCAAAATCCTAAGGTGGGTGTAGTTTTTCTTCTGTAGGGGTTTTAGGTGGATGGTCTTGGGCTCTGTGGAGTTGACGGTGCTGCCACTGTGGATCCCGAGTGGGAGGATCAGGGTCTCCCTCCCTTGGTAGTTTTTGGTGAACGGTTATGCCTACTGGGGTCAGTGGGTGGAATTGGCTTCATTGTAAGGCATTTTACCCCCACTCCTCACCTCACCATCCCAGGATGCCTCCCTCCTCCCACTCATGCAGGGCCTTGGGATGCTGGTACGTCACTTGGCTGCAGGAAGAGTTCGCCATCACAAAAGTCTCATGAGTTCCCAACTTTACTGTACAGCTCATAACATTTTCATGACACGCACAAGTTGGTCTTTGTAATCGGCATGTTTAATGGCATCCAGGCCGGGATCTGTCCAATCAGCCTCAACTCTGGTGCCTTGGACCACTTCTAAATGTAGAGTTGTATGTAGACATTCAGGGTTCAGGGTTGGGGCTGTGCTGGTTGCTGTCTGGTGGGGGTTGGCTGTGCTGGCTGTCCTAAATGGCCCGCCTCATATAAATGAACTCTATAGAGTAGAAATGAAGCAAACGCTGTCGCTTCACTTCCTCCTCCTCTGGATGTCTCAGACACACAGCCTAGGAATCTCCGTCCCCCTTGTCCTGTGGATCATGTGATTAGACTTTATTTTCCTGTCTTTATTATTTAGCACTACTAAATATTTGAGGTGTCTCCTTGCTGCTACACACCTGGCTAAAATGAATGGATGATTAACAGGCTAATGCAGCACTTACTAGATGGGTAAAGAGAAGGCCATGCAGTCATTTGAATCAGGTGTGCTGGAATAGAGACACATCTAAACCATGCAGGACAGTGGTTCCCAACCCCGGTCCTCTGGAAAAACTTTTTGATTAGATCTAACTGCTCAAAAGTCTGTTTATTCATTTTTAGCTACTTTCACTGCACAGTCACATTTAGCAAACGGAAAAAGTGCCAAGTTGCCAAATACACAAAATAAACTTACTAACAACATTTAGATTTCCATACCACAACAGATGCACACAGACCTGATATTCAGGACGCTTCAACAGAAAATATTTTTTTTCCCGCAGTTTTGTTCATATTAAAGGGGGGAAGGGATAATAAAAAGTGAAATAATTAATAAAAAATGTTTAACTCAAAGGGAAACACATTCTGCAAAAAATAAAAAAAAAGGGTTTACATTAGGGTCTTAGCCCACGATCTCTCAGTAGACCATGGGACTGAAAAATAATTCTGTATAGGATTTACTTTATCTTCAGTATATCATATTCATTTAAATGTTCAGAATTAATTTGTGGATCTGTCATAATGGGATTTAATGATTACAAAAAAAATCTCCCCAAGGTTCATTTGCTTTTCCACTTTCATCACACTCTGTATGAAAAGTTACCTTATAGTGTGTGTTAGCTCTAAGACCCGTCCTCAGGAAGGCCCAGTTTGATTGGAAAATGTTTTGGTTCAGAGGACAGAGTGCAATAGGGTAGCTCATGTTTTACTTGAGTTGGGCCAAAACAAACATACAGCAGTATGCAAATTGCTTTTTTTTTAATGGCGATGTTGTGTAGCAACAGTGGGGAAACAGATAAGCTGTTTAAAGCTGTTCAGTGGCAGGATTTCCCTTTGATGTGTGTGTCTGTCACTGCTAACTGTATAACTGAGATATGCTTTCCTTGTCACTAGCGATCGCTGAATGTTAAATATGTTTTAGGTTCCACAGTGATCTGCAGCTGTGTGTTTGTGGACTTTAAGATAACTGCAATAGAGATTTAAAAAAACAGATCAGGGGCCTGGAGGAGCTGATGGAGTAAGCAAATGTTTCCTAACATTTGAAAAGCAAAAGATTATTAACATTCCTTTAATATTTTTTTTAAAATAGGTTAGACAAACCTTCCTAAAACTAAATATTGGTATGTTTTTTTTTGCTATTAATTTAGCCACAATTCAGGTAACAGTGGATCAACATTTTGTGGGCCTGGCAACCAAAAACAATACAATTTAAATCTGCCTCATGAAGTGTCCTGTGAGGACGTTTATTTTGAAGAGAAGTCTATATAAATACTGAGAACTGAATTCATTTTAAAGGAGATCGTCATCTAGAGGAAAATAAACTCTTAATGAGGAGGAATGTGTGAAGCATTACCATGCTGCAGGAACGACCATTACCAACAATCATGACCAGAGTTGGAAAATCCACTTTTTTTTTTTTATCACACCCAGGAGACCAGAAATTTGATTCTAAAGTCACCACCCCTTCCCAGAGCTTGTTCTACCTACAACTTATTTTCAAATCTTGGTTATTTAGATTCACTTTTTATTTATGTGATGCCAATTTAAACGTGATCAGACATGAGGAAGAAATCCAGATTCTCAATAGAGCCCTAGAATAATAACACACAAAAATGTTGAAGAATAAAATACTTAAGTTTCTGACTAAACTTTTTAGTGCTTTCACTGATTCCTAAGAATTGTGCCCCTCTGCTGTCACATTATGGGACAGAGCGCCAGGCACTGGCAAGTTTCTCCCAGCAGGGGGTGCTATTGGCACTTGTTTCTCAGCTGCGGCCTTTTGAGAGAGCCAGCTGAAATGCCAACACTGTCTACAGAGACAGAAGGATAGAGAGTTGGTGGAGGTGGTGTGTGTGTGTGTGGGGGGGGGGGGGGTCTAAATGGCCCAGCAGTATCAAGCATGTAGTTGTAGCAGTCAGGAGGAGCTGATTGTTATTCAAAGTTCTGCATGTCAGGGTCGTTAAATGACTCTATGACGAGGTTTTAGTTCAGAGAAAGATGGAGCACGTCGTCTGTCTCAGGTCCCAGAGCAAAGGGGGTCGAATGGGAAATAAATCATGGTTCATCACTGGTGTTTTAGTCTCTCCTCATGCTCTTTTTTGTTTTCTCTCGATTCATTTCATTGTTGTCGTTCTTATTTCTGATTCCAGGCCTTTATCCCATTATACTATCAAAGCTTTCACAGAAAACTCTGCTTAACGAAGCTGCCATGATTCAAAAGAATGAAAAATGATCTACAGTTTATATAAAATAAGTGTTTCATATTTTTTTAAGTAATCCTTCCAGGGGATTTAAAGTCAGTCATGAAGATTTTGAGGCTGGGCCCAGCTGAGCAGAAACATTCCATAACCCCGTCCTCCCCGCTGACCCCTCCCTCGCTTTTAACAACTGCCGACATAGTTTGGCTCTGTTGTGTGATCATGCTTGGATGAAATCTGTCAAACAGCTCCCTGAGTTATTAGGCTGTCTGTGCCTGACCTTTCCGCAATCAAAGATATATGACTTAAGGGCCCGGATTTGCCATGGCAACGGCTCCAATTTGCCGCCGTGAGAAAAGGTCTAATTGTTGCAGAAATTTAATGATCTAGCCCCAACATCAGGGGCTGTGAGATTTTATGAACTGTTTACGCTATAATTTTCTTTTGTTAATGCATTCCGCCTTAACCCCTTCCCCGCTGGCTGCCTGCAGGGATGGGAGGAGAGAGAGAGCAAGTGCATGGATGTGTCTGTTGAAATGTGTGTGTGTGTGTGTGTATTGGAGGAAGGAAGGGGCTGGGGGGTGATGATGATGAGACAGAGGGTGTTTTCTGCCCCCAACCTGTTAGCTCTTGTCTGGCGCCTCTTTAAAAAGGGCAGTTTTGTCTTTAAGAAAAGCAGCTGCCTCCCGCATTATCTGCTTTCAGCAATGTAGACATCACTAATATATTCTACAAGGTCAAAGACAACTGAAATTAAAATGTCTAATCAGTTAATTTGTTTTATTGAGAAGGACTGCCGTGTGATTGGACTCAGAGATATGGAGGGAGAGGAAGAAAACGAGTGCGGCGTGGAGGAGGGGGCCACATTTGCACATTGGTATTTTGACTGAGCTTGATATGGGAAAATATGGCCGTGCCACTCATTTATAGCATGTTGATGAAGCTTTGACACCCTTTGTTTTTCTCCCACGTCCCCCTCGCCCCCCATCCTCCTCCCCTCTTCTCTCTTGTCTTGGCCTCTCTAACTATTCATTTTCAATCTGCGGCACATTCATACAAGACTGATTTTATTAGTTGCTGAAATAGACTTATATTTTATATCTCATTAAATATTCAAAATAAATTCAGCATATTTGAGCTGTTCATACATATTCAGTTTCTGTAACTAGGATCAGAAAATTTTGATTGAGCTCCGTACAGCAGAGACACTTTGAATTTCTTTTTTGTGTGCAGATAATTCCATTCGGAGGAATGAGTTG
This sequence comes from Poecilia latipinna, assembly GCF_001443285.1. Lineage (NCBI taxonomy): Eukaryota > Metazoa > Chordata > Actinopteri > Cyprinodontiformes > Poeciliidae > Poecilia > Poecilia latipinna. The sequence goes on from NW_015114514.1 coordinate 70,029, forward strand.
AATCACAATTGATCTCATTGTTTTCCACTTACAATTAAATGAGCAGGAATGCATCGCTGTGGAGAAAGTGACTGCAGAAGGTGCTGGTTTGTGCAGGATAGCACATTCGCTAGTTTCACGTCAGCGTCAAAAAATACCTCCAGAATTAAGACAGCGGCATTAAATCTGCTGATAATATGAGCATGTGAAATATACAGAAAGTACGGGTAACGTCAATTAGGACATGGAATCATAAGGATTGCTGTAATGACCTTTAATGCCTCATAATGTCCCGATAAAATCATGTGAGGGAGTGCCGCGATGGAGCATTGGAAAAGGAATTTAACAAAATAAGATTTTGAAGGTTATGTATTATGGTGTCAACTTTCTAAAGGTAAAAACAGAAAGCTTTACAGCTTGAAGCTTTACAGTTTGAACTGCATGTTTTACATTTCTAAGCAAACACACAAAGACAAAGATGAGACTTTGCTCTTATAAAACAAAGGAGATAAATAATGATTAACATTTGGAGGGACAGGGAACAAATGACCAACAAAAAGAGAAAATAAAGGAATATTAATAGTTTGTTTGTTTGAACTTCAACTAAAAATAAATCTGATAACCATACAATCAAGTAATTTCCAAATAGCTTTGACAGTAATTCATTTGAACCTATACATAATTTTAATGGCTCATGTACGGTCATTTGAAAAAAAAAAAAAAAAAAAAAACTTAAAAAAATGTTTACATGTTCATGTCTGTTTTTTGTCTCTGCAAAAGGTGAACTTGTTGCACTTAGAAACAAATAAGCATGTTTTTACGTCATAAGCAAAAGATATTAAGAATAAAATGTTTACTACCAGCCTGAAGCGTTTGGATTTTCTATTTCTCTTTGATGGATTTACTGATAAGTTTTGGATCTTTGTCATGTTAAAGCATCCTGTTCTGTTTCAGCTTCATTTATTTTGTGAAGACATTCTCCCGTTTTCCTCAAGCATTCTGCTTCATGGTAGAACTCATGCTGGATTCTGTGATTGTGAGCTGACCAGCTCCATGTAGCAAGCATTCCCAAACCGTGACAATTCCACCTCCATGCTTAGCAGGAGGTAATTTTCCTGGAATACCAAAATACCAAAAATCTTCTGTTTTGATGTCCACATACTTACAGTTTAGACTCACCTGTCCTCTTTTTCTATTTTCTCGCAGAAAAATTTAGTCTGGATGTTTTTCTTAGAAAGCAACAGTTTCCTACAGCACTTCCTCCCGTGGGAGTTAAACCTGTGCAGTCCTTTACAGACTATTGTCACATGTTTTCATGTGAACAGTTGCAAAAGCCTGTTGTTGATCCAGTGATAATATTTAATTTTTGTGTCCTTTTTGGACACTTTTTATTTTTTATTTTTTTTGGTAGACTTACTTGGACAGACAGACCTGCTCATGTGAGCAGCTTGGTCTTTAGGTTTTTGAGTTTCTCTAGTCGTGGGATTTTTTGATCACTCATTTATTTTTACTCTGCCTTTGTTAATATTTGTTTTCTATTTCTGCCACCATTGCTTTAACTTTAAGTTTACTTCAAACCTTCGCAAGAAAAAAAAAACAATCAGATGAAAAGACAACGAAGCAGAATCAGCAAGATAAATGACATAAATGTATAAATCTTCAAGACATCCACTCTGCTTTTTTTCACCTGTTCTTTGTCTGAAAAGGAGCAGATAGAAGTCAACACTGATATAATTCCACCGTTTATCCCTGTAAACTTTTTTCCTCTACTCAAACAAAATGCCAGTTAAAGCAATAACAATAAACAACCAATGAATTACATTGCAAATAAAATAATTGCATATAATACTTCTATTTAGCATCAAATTCTTGACCTCATTCCTATATTGATTAAAAATCACACATTTATACGTTATTTTAAACTTTATATTGGTTTGCACTCTGCTTCTGCTCTGTTTTTCATCTATTCCACAGCTGAACTCCAAATATGGAGACACAAAAGGTTCTCCTTATTGAACATGCTGGTTTTTAAATTTAGTTTTTAAATTGAAGTTACTCCTCAAATCATATCCTCCCTCTCAAACCTTGAACATTTTCTCCACATTACTTGGTAATAGACCTGCCTTAAACATCACCTCTGCTGTGTGGAAATTTAACTACATCTGTGAACTTAAGTAACTTTAATTAAGATCAGTTTTCTTTAGTTCTAGTTTATTTGCTTAAGTTTATATGTCACTTTAGTTAATCATTCTTTTATATGTAGTTTATTCTTCATCACTCTAAGACAGTGGTGCACAAAGTGGGTCCTGTAGGGTCAGCATCCTGCATGTTTTAGTTCTCTGCCTGGTTTAACCGTCTGATCAAATGATGGCTCATTAGAAGACCTAAGAAGAAGAACACTGACATGCTGAGGAGGTTGTTACTACCACCAGGAAGAGATCTAAAACATGCAGGATGCCGGCCCTCCAGGACCCACTTTGGGCACCATGGCTTTAAGATGTTTTACTTGTTTTCTGGTTTATGTTCTCTTCCCTTCCCTGCTCCCCTAGTGTGATCTCTTCCTCTCCCTCAGCCTGCCTGCCTGGTCTCTCTTCTCAGCTGCACCGTTTCCAATTAACCACCTGGTCTTTGTACTCAAGCTCCTAAGTTTTAAAGCTCCACATTTTCTTTCACTGTTGTCTATCTTAGATTTCTGCACATATTTGCTGGACATTCCTCTAATTTGTAAGTGAATTCTTCACTTTGTCAGGCTTCACGATCACCCGAACACCCTCCCCCAACTCCTCCGTTATCTGCAGAGGCGTCCTCCTCTGGCTTCGTCAGGGTGATTCCACCTACTAGAGGATGAAGTCGACCCATCCACATCTTCCTCACCAACCACAGTAGTACTTGCAGGCCTGTCCTCCAAGGCTGCTCTTGTGCTGAAGCCGGCCTCCAGTCTTCCTGCGCTTTGTCCTTCTTCCTAAGTTTCTTTGTTTGTTCCAATGGCAGCACAGCTGACCTCGTATGACCTCTCGGTTGTCCCCTTGACCTTATTGTGTTTCGCTCTACCCTCCTCTGACCACCTGATCTGGGTTGTGTTTTGTTTTGGTTTGGGTTTTTTTGGGGCGGGGGGCTAAACAGAATCAGCCCAAGGCAGAGGTTGACATCAGGATTTCCAGGTTTTTGCAATTCTCTAAGCTTCACTTTTAAATTAGATTTCACAAAAAGTTGTAAAGGGTGTTTTCTACAATTTGTTTATGTGATTTGAATTTTTCATTATAGCTATAATTTATGTTAAATACCCTCAGGCCTTGACAGGCTGCACTAGTATTTTCAGATGACTGTAGTTGTAAACAGACCAATGTGAAACAGGGAAATGGTGTCCAAAAAACATACGGTAAAATTTTTTTCTAACTTATTCTGATGTTTCATGCTGCAGACAATGATTAAAAGTAATTAATAACAAATTGGATAAATATTAGCTTTGATGATATCTTAAAAGAGGTCATTTTTAGAGAAAACAAAAACACAATTTCAGAGGATGACACATAAAAGAGCACATGTTTCAATAAAACAGATATTCTGTGCATGATGTCATCTGGGATGTTTTGTTTTCTAAATGAAAATGATATTAAGGGTCTTTTTATGACATTAGTAAGCCCTTCACAATGTTTGCAATTTGATTTTTAAGATCATTACAACACATGTAAAAATAATCTTTATTCATCAATAATTTGTCAACCACACTTTTTAAGGTGATCTGATTTAAATGTTTTAGGTTTTTTTTTGTTTGTTTTTGCATATTTGTGTTCATCTTTTTTTCCCCTGCAGGCATGTGAGTAACTGTGTGTCTGAATGTGACCTCCACTGGGAGCAGCTGAGGAGATCCATCCAGTGGGCAGTTTGTTTTCCACAGAGGTGCAGCAGTGGTGAGCAGCAATTGATTTATTAGAACTATGAGCCAAGTGACCATGATAAAGTGGATTTCAATTTTAAAAGACTATACAGCTTCATCTGGACTAGAGGGAGAAAGGAAGTTAAAGAGCAGAGAATGGCTCATCATGAGAGCGACACAGACTGCTTAGCGACACTTAGACAGGGATGACTGAGCGACAGATCAGAGAAAATGCGTACACTAGAAAAAAAGTATTTGATCTTTATTTACATTAAAACATAAACAGAAGTAAAAATAAATAAATTATTACATATGCTTTTTTTTTTACATAAAACTCGTGAACCATGGTTTCTAAATCCAGAGAGGAATGTTTTTTTCTTTCTCAGAGGACATTAGATATTTAATCCTGTGTAAAGTTGTTAACATACAGTAATTCCTTATTCATAAGCAAAAACATTTTCAGTTAGTCTGTGCCAAACTTCACAAACATGCAAGGGTTGTGTAATGAAAGCAGGGCTTTGCCAATGCCAGGGTGACGAGTCTCAACAGAAACACAGCAATTTTGCTTTTAGAGGTTTTTTTTTTTTTTTTTTTTCCAATTAGTAGTTTTATTTAAAAACATCAAAGTCAGGATCAGGCCAAAGACTCTTTGGGTTGTGTGTGTTTTTTTTATACACTGAGCTTGGCAGTTGAGAGTGGGCTCATCCTTCAGAGGGCGTACACCAAAAAAAGGCTCTCATCTGGAGAAGTGATGAAGTGTTTCTTAAATGAAAATACACCTGTCTTTAGGACAAATATGTGCCACTAATTACCTGTCTAACCTAAATCTCCTGGTGCCAGATGTTGCAGAAATTCAGAGAGACAGAGACAAATTGTGGCAAGCTGTACAGGCCCTGCACGTAAATATAGTAGTGGCTTAAATCATCTTTTCCTTGACCCTGTTATGCAAGTTGTTCAATGTGATTTTGGAGTGTGTTGAGCCTGCAGGGTACTAATTGTAAAGCTATGCTAAGGTATCACAGTATCACATAATCTCTTGTGCTCTCTCTCCCCTCTGTCATGGCTCCTCTCTCTCATCTTAGTTTGACTGAGCCATAAGCAGGATTACATTTTGATCTGTATCCTTGCCTCCAATTCAGATTTCCATTTCAGTTATGTAGACTTCTCCTGTCCTGTTCCTCCTCCTCTTTAACTCCAGTCTTGAAGAGATAAGTCGAGGTACAACCATCTGTGTCTGATGACTTAGAAACATAATTTGAGAAGACCTTGAGAAACTTTTCACACATAACCAGCTAGCAGAGTGAAGAGCTGGTGTCCCCAGAAAATGTTCATTTTCTATGGTATTATGAACACAAGTTCTGAATTTATATTTGAAGCATTTTCTTCAGTTTCTTACTGTAAACATAGCTCACACTAGGAATTACAACAAAATGAGTGAAGCTCAGTGTACAGAGAGAAGGAATAGTGAATATCTGAATGAACAGAACAAGATGTTCTTTTATTTTGATAAGCATGAAAGTGTTTTGTTCTAAAATGATCCAAAGTTGTTTAGTACAATGTTCAGGTGGAGAAACATCCATAAGGTCATTAATGTGATGCCGAGCAGACATGAACAAACACCAATGGCCCACAGCTAACAGACATAATAATGGCTACTAATTCAGGTACACCCTCACTCCTCTTCTTGAACAAATTGACAATTTCTGTCACACGTAACTGAAATCAGATTTTGGTACTTATGAAGTATTTGTGAGCCTTTAGTGTGATAATAGTCAGAGTCATGAAAATTATACTCTTCCACTTTTCTAACTTCCTGTAGTAGGAAGCTGTGCAGCACAGCTGTCACTAATTTCTACCTGGACAGTAAGTGGAGTTTTGGCTTCAGCTGTGGTGGTTCTATGAATTTCCTTTTATAAAATGTTATTGCTAACAGTTTGCATCTTTATTTTCCTGTGGTTCTTTTTTCCACTGACTTTATATTGGCCATGTAATAAAAAGCCATTAGAATTTTGGGTGGGTGAAGAAATAAATAAAACATCAAGATATTTTACATTACATTATCAGTTAGTGGGACAATAATTTGCAGTTTTATAGCACCAACAAAAGGATGTCCCTGGATGATTTACAAAGGAATCGTAGGAGCCAAAGAGGACAACAAAGGAAAACCTTGACTGAATGCACTTTGGATTTATGTTTATGCCAGATTTTTATATTTTAATTCTGCTAAAAGCTTTAAAACCTTTCCTTTTATTCTCCTCTGTGCACATACGCTGCAATAAATGAAACAGCAGTTATACCTGATCTGCACCACACCTGGTAATTTGGTGCATTTTTCCAAGCTATTCACTGTGGATTTGAAATAACAATTCTGCACACCAAACTGAAGAAATGCAGTTTTATTTTGTTGTTCAAAAATGAATACAGTCACACACAGTCAGTTCCGTCTCATCGTTATGCGGTAGAGGGAGAACCTCGCCCCTAAAGCCATTCTCTACATTGTTGTATATGTTTTTGAGAACTAGGCTGAAATTTTGCTTATTTTTTCTGTTTTGTCTAAACTTCCTTCTTTAGGATCAAAGTCCTGTGGCTTGGGCAGAATCAAAATAACCCATTTCTTGGTCGACATCTCTTCTCTCTTTAGGCCAGAAAAAAATGTTTTCACACCAGCCCTGTTTGGTCTGCATTAATTGAACTCTAGTTTTTTTTTTTGTCTAGAAAGTTGGTTCGTTTGGACAGCAGTGAATGTGTTATCAAACTCTGTTGCAGACCAAAACAGCGAGTTCGGTTTAAGTGAACTCTGGTACGATTTGAATGTGAATGCCAATTGGACTGAAGACAGCTCCAAAAGTGCAGGGCATTGTGGGTAAATACAACCAAAACAAACTTGCTTGCCTAGTGCTAGCGGGAGAAAATGCTACAACCACTAAATTCTCTTGCCACTCCATTTTAGTTTTTGTGAAGAAGGAAGTGGCGCTCAGGTTATCTTGTTTCCTTCAGTGGTTCTTGTTGCAGCTCCACCACAAGCGAAGAGGGGAACAGGTTGCTTTGCATTGTGAAAGTGAACAGAAGCAGCTGAAAATGTATCAAATATTGCAATTTGGGTCCCAATTGAATCAAATCTACCAGAATATCTGGTGTGAAAAAACACCCTGAGGACTTGCAGCTTAAAGCTTTTTCTACATTGCTATAGAACAAGTCGTAGGAGTTTGTGTCATGCATCTGTATATTTTCTTTGTAAGACAAACATTATTCACTATCATCTCTCTTGGTTCTCTAGTTTATAAATTGTGATAGGAAGAGAAATGATGAATAAATGGCTACAATTAGCTTTTGCTTAAAAGACAGGATAATGTGAATTTGGCCCCAGTACCTGTACATAAGGTTATTTTTGAATTCCCTTAAACTTTTCTCAATAGTCAAAGAACCTTTCTCTCTGCAGCATTAATGTTAAGAACTTTTAAAATCTCTGTTATGGAAGCATACTACTTATACACTAGCCACTCATTGGTTGCTTCAACCTGCCAATCTTAATTACAAATAACTAATATGCAGCAAAGGTAAATATGTCCATTAAAGGGCCCCAGGGGTGGGATTATCAACAGCTAGCGGCCTATGAAATGCAGATTCTCCCATTCAGAATGCTATACACACCACTCTCCTGTGTGATATCAGCCATGAGTGCTCATTCTAATTATTTGGGCAAATGTACTAATTAGCTATCAGGTGACCCCCTCATCCCCTCCCCCATCCTCACTTATCATCCTCCCCTGACATCCTTTGTATTCAAAATAGCTTCTCAGCATGAGTGGAATTTTTCAGGCCATCAGCAAATATTTACCAGTTCCATCTCATTATGTTCTGGGCTAAAATGCTGGCTGTGAATATCTTGAGGCCCCTAGTACTCACCATCTAAACTTTGCCTTGACCTTTTACTGCTGGCAGCATGTACTGGCGACTGCACTGCCGTTCCAGTATGTCGGCACACACGCACATATGTACACACGACACACACACTATCTTTGTCATAATGTCTCAGTGCTGTAGACCTAAGACCAAAGCAAACTGATGATTATGCATATGCACCTTCCTGTGCATGGTTAGTCTTGCTGCTCCTGCCTTGTGATCTGATAAATTCATTAACTTATACCCTGCTCTGTATATGTGGTTCAGCAAGATCAACAGAAATAGTGACAGCCCTTATTTCTTTGGTTTTGGCGATTAGCAGCCTGGTCCTTGTCAATACAATAGTAATGAATGAACCAGACTTATATGATTTGGGGCATAATCATTTTTTGTGATAGTTAGAAATTGCTGGTCTGCATTTTTGCTTAAAAGGCGAAGTGATTAATCAATAATTAATTTTGAAGCAGGGCACAGATAGCGGTAAAGCGATGAAAACATTTACTATAAATCTGCACTTTATTGCTGGTAATATTGAAGCATTCGTGACAACACCTCATGAGTCTTGGTAAGTATGTTGTGAACACAAAACAGCGGAGGAAAAAATATGTATATGTCGTATTTACTGCCTGTGTCTTTTTTATGAAGGGGATATTTGTGTAATTATCAATTTTGTTTGAGCTGAAAGCTCAATTCTGTAAAGTTGGTAGTGATAATTCAGGTAAAGAATCACAGAAGTAAGGGTGTAGTCTACTGTGGATTCCATATAATAATCTCTCAAAGCTTGTAGGTCCATGACGTCTGGTTTGGGTTCTTCTTTCTCCATGCTGTGCCAGAGGTGGCGACTCGAGTTTGACATTGACTAGAGTCACATTTGAGATGCAGAAGTAAAAGACTTAGATTTTAGCAAGAGATTCTCTAAAGGATTACAGCTTAACTTGGACTGCTGGTCTTAGACACAAGTCATATTTGACACAAGTGATATTTGCTTCTTCTCTTCTATTTTTACAACTTACTTCAGTTGGTTCAGTGACAGTATCCATCCATCGACAGGTTATATAGTTCAAGATCCTAAAGGGGGCATGAGTCTAACCCAGCAATTGTTGGGTTGAAGGCAAGCTGGACTCTGAACAGATCAACTGTGTATCATAAACAACCCAGTGTTAAAAACAAGCAAGAATGAGCAAACACTGGTTTGATATTGTACTCTACAATTAGATTAAAAAGTAATAAGAGTTCAAAGTATGAATGGATTTTCTACCAATGAATTGTAAAAAAAATAGTACTATTTAAAAATAGTAAAAAACTGTATTGCACAGTTTTTTACAATTCATTTTGGTAGCTAATCTAGTACAATGATCACTTATTAATAATCATAAAATAAACACCAAGGCAGGAAACATAAAACTGTAACAGACTGCATTGATAGCATGTAAAAGAATCGTCTTTTTGCTGGAGGGCATTGTGCACAACTCATGTCCTCAATGAGAAATTTCCAGGTGTAAATTATAACATGCAACATAGACTCCATTGTTCTTCACAACAGAATATCCCATGAGTTGTAGTTGGGTGGACAAAAATCCCTTGTTTAGTTTGAAGTTCAGAGATCAAGAGAGACAGAGACAAATGTAGATGTATGTTTTTAATGGTGTTATTGGCTCTAGTGGTCTTTATTTGAGAGAGTTTAGATCGGAAGATGGGTAATGAGACATGTGGTAAGGGTCAACAGGTCGGGACTCAAACCTGTGACGACCACATTGTTTGTGCTTTGCCCTTGCGCCATCACAGCACCCCCATTATCAAAGTTTTGAAACAAAAAAAAGTATTGATTCTTTTTTCATATAAATAATTTTCTCTTACAAATAGATAAACAGGTAGTCTTAAACTTTGATGTCTGCTCTGGTTTGACCGCAGTATCAGATGTTGGTGCAGTAGCTGTAGATCTATGAGTAAAAGCCTGTGCATCTGTTAAAACCTGGAGCTTCGCTATCAGCTAACATGTTATATTTAATAAGCAAGCTAAATGTTTAGCTATTTTTTCCTTTATCTGTCATGTTACTTTGTTTAGTTTACTTTAATACATTTAATTTAGAGCCTATGACTTGCACTGATGGACGCAGGTCATCCAGCTACAGCTCAAAGTTGTGTCTTGCTCAGTAAAGTGAAATCCAAAGCTTTATAAAGTACAAATGATATATTTTAGTATGTTTTGCCCATGTACATAATTAAACCCTGCCATGACTTTGTTCTTCAGACTTCATTTTGTGCTCCATCATGTCTGAATACTAGATGTAGGTTGTGTCTCTCTCATGCTCTGTTATGGGAATCTCTGAATGAAGCCAGCAAAAGCCAAGTAAAACACTGATTGTATACACAAGCTCTGCTTATATTTAACTCAGCTTATTTTCCATAGACTGTGTCCAGTATTAATTCTTATCTTTGTGTTCTATACCAGAGTCTGTGTCTAATAATCCACAGTGTCACAACAAAGGACTTAAGCCTCATATCATCATTTTAGATATATCGGGCTCTGTGTGTGTGCATAAGTGTGTGTGTGTGTGTGTGTGTGTGTGTGTGTGTGTGTGTGTTTTAAAGAAGACAATAGCATGAATTTAAAGACAATGCTGTGTTCTTGGGAGGGCTTTGATGCCAAGCCAAGCCCCATCGTTCCCAGAGGTACTTATCCCCATCTCTTCCTACCACATTGTTAAACAGTACCTCTGTACGTTTTTATAACACTATTGTTAAGCTCAATAGATTTTTATTTGGCTGCCCTACCTCCTTCCCTCACACTCCAGTACTTTCTGTCTGGCTAGCAGTGTTTGTGTGTTTGCATTGCCCTGTTCTTTCACCTGGAAATGTCTATGTGTGTATTTATAGTTCCTTAGACAGCAGACATAAGACCCAAGACCAAACATCCTCTTCCTCTCTGGAAATTGCAGAGACTGGAACAGAGACAGAAATGTTGACTTTAAGATGTCTTGTGTAACTTTTTAACACATTTGACTTTTGTATAATGAGAACAAGCCATGCCACGTGAAATAAAATCATCAAAACACAACAGCTTTATTTTTTATTGTCATGGTTTTAGACAAACCTCTGACCCACATGCAAGATTGCTCTCAGAAAAAGGTGGTTAAAGTTTAACAGGTTCATTGAGAACAATGAATATGACCAGTGTGATGGCTGTGGCCCAGGAGGTTCCTGTAACATGGGATCTGGAACACGGTGAGGGGAGAAGGCGAGCGGCGAGCCAGGTGGATTGAGAGGTGAATACTGTAAAGTCAATGAGAGCGGAGAGGCTCACAGTGTGTGTCTTCCTGTCCTGTGGTACTCCTGCTCTGCCTCTAACGCCTGCCTCATCACCAGAACCTCCTCAAGCACAGCCTTCACCCTCACCCTGTCTTGATTCTTTATATTTGGTATCTTCCATCTTGATTTTCTCTCCTTGCTATAGCAGACTTACAGTTGCTCTTAATTTTCCAGTTGTTTGACCCAAAACAGTATATTGTCATCAGCACATTGTAAAAATCATGGTTCTTAAGCAGATGACCTTAAAAATAATTTGGTTTTGAAAAATAGCAAAACGAGAAGGTGGAGAAACTGGTCATTCTCTTTTTATAGACCAGACGGTTGGCCTACTAAAAGGTGTCACAAAAGAAATGTCTCATGATGCGCAAAGAACTCAAGATGTTTCAAACCTTATTGTTGTAAAACATCCTGATAGTACTGGTTACAGAAGGATTTATAACTTCTGAATGCTCCAGTGAGCACTGCTAGGAGAATGGAGAAATGTCCGAGACATCCTTGACAAAAATCTGCTGCCATCTACCAGAATAATGAAGATAAACTGATAGGATATTTCAGCAACACTGTGACTCCAAACTCAGAGCAATTGAAACTCTTAACTGGTTTAGAGAAATAAAATGAAGCTGCTACAATGGCCCAGCCAATCAAATGACTCAAATCCAACTGAAAATCTATGGAAAGAACTAAAAATCAGAGTTCGTAGAATTCCGTTCCAGATTTAAAGACCGTGTGTGAAAGTATGGGACAAAATCACACCTGAGCAACTAGTTTATCTGTACAGGATGGGTCATGAATAGGACTTGGACTCATACCCACAAAGTTTGTCTTTCTGATTTCAAGACAACCACTCTTCACTTTGGGCCTCAGCAGCTCCATACAAACATTACCTGTCATTAAGGTTGTGTGCTTTGTTTTCAGTGTACAAGAAGCTACCAGAAAACAAATTTCTTCAGATACAGACGGAAAATATATTGCTTGTTTTAAATTGTATCTCACACAGTGCAGCGTTACAGGTTACAAAATACTGCTTCAGCTTTTGTGTTGCACATGCTTGTCTTACAGCAAGAAGGATGTCCAGTTAAAACCAAATCTAATTTGTATGTCCAGGACATTCCTGGGTTTCTGCCAGTGTCTCTGGACGCATCCCAGAATATGCTTACTAGATCTACAACTGTCTTTGACAAGCAGGTGACCTGTCCCGATCATACTCCATCTTTTATCTCAACTGCTTGGACAGGGACAGGCACAACACCCCAACCTTACAACTTTGAACGAAACAAAGACACAGCAATGAATCCGTGAGTGACTGAAGACAAGGAAGGGGAAAGAAGCAAGAAAGGGTTCAAGAAGAAAACAGCTGTGCAGCGGCCATCTGTTGTGTATTCTCCAGCAGTGGCTGCAGAGCAGAAGAAGGTGAAGTCCATCCACAAGTATGTTCTCTGGCTGCACATCACAAGCCCACAGCTGGCCCACTGTCGGCCCTCTGTCACTCTGTGTGCCAATGTGTTCGTGTTTCTCTGCTGCTGTTTATGTGTATTATCTGGCCAGGGCCAGCCCCAGAAACGAGCTGCTGTGCCTAATTTAATGAGAAGGGCTGGGCTTCCATGACTGTGGTCCCACACACACATAACATACCTATCCTAAGATCAGTCCTCTGCAAAATCACATGCATTTGTTGAAACTAACACTCCCTTCCTGGTGGGTCGCTGTGAAAATATGAGAATGGAAAAATGAGACCCATCTTAGATGTGTCAACCTTTCTGCTTTTCTGCAACCTTTCTGCATGTCCTTGTGGAATTTAGGGGCGTTTTGAAGAAACAGGGTCACAAAATGCTAATGAGTGTACGAGTGACTGTCTGGTGGCTTGCCTGGCGAGCATGTGTGGCAGTGTTTTAATGATGCATCTGCTTGTGTCAAAGGATTCTGAGCACATGGTGACACTCAGACCTGCTGGCCCCTTTGATCTTACACAACATACACACACCCTCTTTCTTAAATTCCCAATACAAGCACTTCTGCACACACACACACACACACGCACACACACACACACACACACAGCTACAGCTATGCACCGGACTGCAGCTCACCCAGGCACCCTCTGGTGCTGTGGTGGCTGGTTTTAATGTCCCTGCCTAATGATCTGGCACACGTCTAAAGGTAAATGGTAATATGCTTAAAGTGGACCGTTTAGGCTGAAAAACCTTGTAGGGCTGAGCCGTCTTTGTGAAAGAAAAAGAACAGCATTTAACACAAGCAGCCTTCAACAGATTTCACTTCAAATGTGATTCCTTTATGAAAATGAATCAAGAAAGACCCAGAAAATGCTGCTTATTCTGCGGAAACTGAAGGATTAGTGTTTGCTTTACACCGTCTTCATGAAATCCTCCATGAAGACAGTGAAGACACTTTAGTTTGAGCTGATGTTGCTCTATGAACAGAACATTTTAACTAACAATATCTAAAGGTAAGAATTTATCGTGTTTATCTCTGAACAACTTGATTAATTCAAAATGTCAGTCTTTATTTTACCAAGACATGTATAGTTTACAACTAAACATTATACTGTTAATAGTAATATTTTTCTGTTTTTTTTTTCCTCTGGTAAGTTTACAGATTTATAACAGCTATACTGCCAGTTTATAGAAATAATGACTTTAAAGTAAAGAATTCTTTTAATGTTGACATTTAATAGGACTTAAGTCAAATAATAAGGAATGTTTAAGAAGGTAAAGCTATTGTTTAACAATTACTATTGCTTTAGTACCTCAGCAATAACATGAGTGTGTTCTTAACACAGTTTTAGAGAAAAAGATTATTAGTTAATGCTAATTGAAATATATCTATGTAAAAATATATCCATCTTGCAGTTTGGAGTGTCTTAACTAAATTCTGTGACTAATTTTTTGTATAATTCACTAAATTCCACCTATGAAGCTAAGTTCATATGGTTTTCCTGGGAATTTATCAGATAAATTCAGAGTATTTAGTTTAGCTACATAGCTGCAGAGAAGAGAAAAGTCTTTGCTTTCAGTGGGAGTCGTGTCTGACAGCACATTCTGAGGAGCCTGCGAACATCCAGTCGTGCTGCTGCGTCTCTTTGTGGGAGAAATCTGGGCAGTTTAAATGAGTTTTTTTTTTTTCCACTGAAAAGGAGACTCATTATCACTTTTGTATATTCTCTGAGTTCAGTTCTTTATCAAGCTTTCTAAGCACAATAGTGCTAAGGAAATGCTCATTCGTAAAGAAGCCAGAAATTACTGACATGTCAAGCATTTGGAAACTGCTGAAAGTAAATGTAACAACACAAATACTGAGCGTGTTTGAATGTTATTGTGATGCAAAAGGTGTGTGTTGCTTGTGTTGTATTATTAGAACAGGAGCTGTCATCATGTGTGGAACTTTTTGCCACCTCAGAAAATCTCCCAACACCAAAACCACGTGTTTGAATATTTACTATTAAGATCCACCTGTCAAAAATTAGTGGACGTTTCCCAGTCTGTAGTTTTTGTTTACAGCTGTTTAAAATGTATCTATAAGAACTGTGGAAAAGAGGAAAAAGTATCAAAAATTACTTCTTCATGATCAGAAACCATTTTTCCCCTGACTGTATAGTGCTGATGTTTGACACTTCAAATACTTAAAATTTTAAGTGTTTTAAAATTTTTCCTTTGTTCCTATTTATATAAGGAGCAAAGGAAAAGTCCTATGTGTGAAGGAGCATTAATAATTTCTAGTAATTAAAAAAGACAGTGAAATAAGGTTTTACTACTTTTAAACAAAAGCATAGTGATGCAAAGTTGACTGAGTTACCTTCAATACAAGGCAAGAATTTTTATATTCCCTCGCTCCCCTCCTATTCATTATTGTACCTTTCTTTAGTTAAAAATAGAAGTGCTTGGTATCCACAGATACATCATGGCTAAAAGTTGATCAAAAGTATTTCTATGCAAACAAAACAGTTAAAACTGCAACCTGTTGAATCAGAAAGGATTCAAAAGCCACAAAATGACATCATGTTACGTCAAATCTCAGCTGATCACCACCCAGAGCTGACAACTCACAGATTCCCAAAATATAAGTTCTGTCAGCCAGAAGAAAAAGAAAAGCATAATTGTCTCTGCTACTTTTTCAACACATATATTAAGTTGAAAACTTAAATCCATCAGAATAAAACTGCATGAACCATGAAGCTACATCCAACCAATCGTGCAAAAATCATTGTTTTTCCACTCAAGTGTTTGGAAACATTTATATGGACAGTTTTTAACTGAGGTCAAAGCTGAAGGATTTTTAAGATATGCAGTGTCCCTCTTTAAATGTAATACCTGGAAATGCTACATCAGTAAGTGAATTTAATTTAATTAAAAAGGTTCATGAATACAAACGGTTGCGCTCATGGGCAGCAGGCAGTATTTCCTTGTTTTTCTTCTTCTTTTGGAGCCAAAGGATGACATCACATCTCGGTAGGTCCATCTTTATATGCAGTCAATGTGTTATCCTTTTTATCTCCTTACTTGTCTTAAACTGGTGGGAAATGGCATGCTTTTAAAAAGCGATGCTTGTAAAGTGATGGGGAAATGTGATTTCAAGGCATTAGCTGACATGTGTATGCCGAGAGTAGCTGTAGGAAAAGGAGATGTTGCTTTAACTGTTATTTTCTTCCTGCTCAGGGCAAAAAGTGGGGAGGCCCTGGGGGCCCGAAGCCTTAGGAAACGTATGGATATCTCTTAAAAGGCTGTTTCACTCCAGCTGTAATGGAGTGTGGACAATGGAAAAGCTGTATTTGTAGCATTAAAGTTCACTTCATGATCACTTAACTGTGCAGACCAGGACCGACAGAGACAGAACGGATATCCTGTAACTGTTCTACACTGTGTTTAAAGTACACACTTTACAGTAAAGTCTAAGCACACTTCTTTTATTATCACATATGCTATGATTATCACAGTAAGAACTTGGTTTAATATGTATAGTTACTTATGCAGCTGCAAATTATCTAGATATTGATATAGGAGTTATTACCTTTACCCTAAATTTTCACAGAAATAAAACTTTCACAATAGGTCTTTCTCATCATTTTTTCAGACACAATATTCTATTTTTCAGAGAATATTCTTAAAATGTCTTAAGAATATGATTTAGGTGTCTCCTTGTTACCACACATCTGATGTGTCATAACGTTCTCCAGCAGAAACAAACTTCAAACTTCAGTTTGAAGAAACAAACTGAAGTTTTTATCTTTGGACCTAAACAGGAACAATCTAGAGTCGACACACAGCTTCAATTGTAGCAGCTATGAACTAGAGATTAGAACTGAGACCAGGCTGTAGTGATGGACTCTGACCTTAACCTTCAGAGCCACATAAAGACGGTTACAAAGTCGGCCTTCTATCACCTGAAGAACATTTGCAGGACCTAGAAGGTTTGGTTTATTTAGAAAAGTGTGAATGTGCAATCAAACTCTAATGTGGACCAAAAAGATTAACTCCAGAGTAAAGCTGACGCAGAGAGAGGTAAAAAGCAGAATATAAATGGTTAAAGTTGTTTTTCTCTTGTTTATCAGTGTTATTTCCCCTTTGATGTGGTGCAATGTAGCCTCGGTCATTTTTAAACCTTAAATAAACAACAAAAAAACAAACTAATTGCCTCATTTGTTTGTAGAAGTTGGTGATATCCATAACAATCATCAAACAGGATGAAACATTTTATAAAGTATAGGAGCCTTGGTTCGTTAAATTGTAAGAAACTTTAATAAAGACACGATCAGAAGAAAACATGCCAGGAGTAATGCAAAGTAATGTACATGAACGGTGTTTGTGAACATGTCAAGGTTTCAAAGCAGGTATGGGGAAGACTTTAAAATAGTTTTCTCTGAATTTTAGAATCCAGAGTTCTAACACTGAAATAACCGTCTTGAGCATCTTCATGACTTTCTTTCTTGATTTCTTGGTTTGACATCACTGGAAAGCTTAGAATCTATACTTTTAGAATCTGTAAATAACTCCGATCGCCCCTGAGTTTACTTGTTCCCACTGTTGTTGTGGCCTGTCACATGTAAGAACGTCGTTAAAACATGTGATTAAGTTTTAGGAGATTTTTTTGTACATTGTGTTTTAGACTACATGATTTGGAGCAGCCTCTATTGTTACCTCATCAACTTGTTCTTAAGAAAGTCAGTGTGTGTCTTTAGTGAGTTACCTAACATTTAACCACTTGTATTGTCTACTGTGCTTATTTACGTGCTCTTTGTCTAAGAATATTATCATAAGAATCATTAAACATTTAGTTGTCCTAAAGCCACATGATTTAGTCATGCATGTGTGATATTTTGGTGACTTCCACCCAGTTCCGTTTATTTAGAGGCACTGAATAGCCCTAGCTATGCCAGACCCCAACTTTGATATATTATTTTTCAGACTTCTTTGATTTCTCTGCTGATCCACCTCCTCATGTCTCCTCACTTGTTGTTCTTGGCACCACATTCAAAAGTCTCGGAGCCTTTCTGCGGTCCCCTCAGAAAGAAGAGGGACATCAAAAGGTTTTCACAGGGCTCTGTTGACATATACATTGCTGAACCTTTCTTGTCTCTGAGACACAGAGTGGATTCGCCACATGGAAGGACCAGTAAGGGTGGTGGATGCCTCAAACCCCCATTTGGCCCCTTTGTGTGTAAAAGGGAGGCTAAGCACTTTCTCCTCTTCCAAGTCAAAGGGCCCGAAGGTTAAAGCTTAGCTACTGATCCCATTCCAGCTGCCACATTCCTCCTCTGCTTCCTCTTCCTCATACCATTTTTTGTCCTTCTATGGCGCTCTGTTCCTTCATTCTGAGCCTGTCACACATAAGGGCTGCAGTCAGTACAACAAAGACTTGATATTTCATCTCTAAACATTTTGTTTGCATAAAAGAATAGTCTAAGACAGCAGGGTGGTGCAGAGGTCAGGGTGTAATGGGGTGGAAAAGAATTTCCTGTTCATCTGTGTGTTATTGCGCTTTAAGGAATATCACACAACCTAAATATCATCTGTCATGTTCAGGTTCATAACAGCCCCTTGTTTTTAACAGAAGCAGAGGTGATAAACATATGCATATGGGCTTTTGATTACATATGTCTCTTTAATAGGTCTAAATGCATCTAGCTGTTCAATTGTGGCTCTGCAAAGCATCCTGTGATAATAGAGCTGGCAGCAAACAGGAGAATCAGCAGAACGGGGGGAGGAGGAGGGGGTCATAAATGGTGGTAAGCAATGAAGGGGCATTGCATGTGTGTGGCTTCCATGCACATATATTCACATGGGTGCGTATACATTCGTCTTTGTATGCAAGAGCCTCCCTCTGTGTGTCTGGGCCCTTCGGTTACCAGGGAAATGGATGTGTTGGCCTCATCAGAGTCTCCAGCTGGTGGAAAGGCTTCGGAAGCGACGCCTTGGCAGTCGCCCGGTCAGGGGGGAGTTTGCATCTGTGCTGCCTTGGCGCTGGATGGCATCGGGGTTCTGTTGGATGAAAATGGATGGAAGTGAAATGGGTGGCAAGGAGGGTAGTCGGGTGGGGGGCCAGGGGAAAAGTGTGTGTCTGTGTGTGCCTTGGTTCAGGTGTGTATGCAACTAAAACTTAAGGCACTGACGCTTATTTCTTTATTTTTTTTAAGCAGCATCTCTTTTATTTAAGACATATTTAAAAGTATATATTTCACTTCAAATGTAATTTTTCTACAAACAATAACTGATGGTGTTTATTGAAATTTTATGTGATAGATATAAAAAGAATGTCATAAATGGAAAGGCAAAGGAAATGATAAATGATTTTCAGTGCCACTATTCATGGTGGAAATGAACAACCAACCATCCAGAACACGCTGTGGCGAAACATTTGGCGGTGGCAGCATCATGCTGTAGAGATGCTTTTCTTCAGCAGGGATAATGAAGTCTGCCAGGTTCTCCTTCCAACTGCAAAGGAGTGCTTTAGATGAAAGCATGTTCATGGGTCAGAACTGTCCAGTCAAAGTCCAGAGGTAAATTCAATCCAGAACCTGTAGCAAGAAAGACACAAAAACAGACATTTACAAAGCTCTTCATCAAACCTGACTGAGCTTGAGTTATTATGCTAAGAAGAATGGACTAACTCAGTCTCTAGATATGCAAAGGTGTCAGAAACAAACACCAAAATAATTTGAGGTCAATGGTTCTACAGCTGCTGCTCAGGTGGGCTGAGTACGAACATATCACTTTTCAGTTCATTGTTAGTAAATAAATACAATCAAAAAACCATGTATCTTCCCCTCACTTCACAATTTTGCACTACTTTGTGTTGGTTTGACATAGAAATCCATTGAAATGCATTTAAATACATGTGAAAAATTTGGAAATATTAAAGAGATTTGGATACTTTTGCAGTATCAAACTGAAAAGAATTTTATTAGCACAAATATTTGCTGACCTTCAGTGACAAATGTCTTTCAATAAACCTGATCACAAACATTTGGGGGACGTGATATTTATCCTAGTCTGAACCTTGACCTCTTGTGAAAGAGTTCTTTTGGTCACATGTGAACTCTCATGACCAGCCACTGCTACAACACCTACACGCTATCACCTGTCAAGTTGCAAAGGGAATGACAATCTGAAAACAGTTGTAGCCCTAATTAAGTGTCTCTGATGCTGCTGATTGCTGAGTAAGTGTTGCTCATTGTTCTGGTTGTAGGTGTAGCCATGTGTGTTTCTACAGATCTGCCATCCAATCATCAGCATTCTTGTAATTACACGATGCGAGAAATGATGGTCAACTGCAGGAGTAAAATCCCAGGTCACTCAGGAACACATCAACATTTGTTAGCAGAGTGTAAACTGAAGTATGCACAGTAGAAAAAACATAACTTTTTAGAGTTCAGTCCCACATTATTTAACCCTCCTCACTGGTTTACATTTAAAGGGGCATTATTATGTGTTTCCAGCCACATAGTATCCTTTTGTAGCATAATCAAGTAACTTTGTTATCTACAGTTGTTTATTTGACTTTATAACTTTACACCTTCAAATTGGGCCTCTGTCTCTTTAAGAAACTTTTGCTCTTTTTGATGCTTGGAATTCAGAAAATAATCACAAGATCCTCTAATTTAACAATGTTTTTAACCAGCTCAGGTGGGCTGAGATGTAGCTCCTGTAATGAGCTCAGCAGATCCAGCAGGTGTTTGCTAATTGCTGCTGGATAGTCTGAAGGAGCAGAATGGGGGTAGAGAGACAGTAACTCTCTAATTCAAAGCTCCAAGCAGGAGCTGTGCCTCACAGCTGTGCCTAGATCCAACCAGGCGCGAGACAGTGATTTCTTCTTTAAGAGGAAGATCGATCTGAACAGGACCAGTCATCCTTTGTCTGAAGAAGACTTTGAGGAAGAGCATGTTGTTGACCAGTAAGAAGTAGAAAGTTTTTCTATAGTTACAGTTTATTCATATGTTATTTACATATTATGAGGGTGTGTTGATTACCTGTGAGCTGCTTTTCCATTGTGTTTGATTTTGTGTGTAGGGGAGATGGAGAAGTTAGAAAACTAATCTTTAAGGATAAGTGCTCACATTTTAAGTTAACCTGGATAAACATTATTAAAAAAATCTGAAATTATATGCAATTTAATAATAAAGCAGCAGGCTCAGTAGACACATCTAGGCTTCAGATGATATAATTCTGTATGTAAATGTCTGACTGATTATATTTTTCTTTTTACATATTCTTTCTCTCATTATTGTGGTATTTAGCAAATAGAAATATTTTTTGTAATTCACATCCTAAAACAAGAGAAGTTTTCAAATTGTTACCTTGCTAAAGTGATTTTTTTCCCCCTAAATCATCTTTTGGCAAAAAATTACTTCATTTCAGGAAAGTGATGAGATGATTATAGAGTGTACGTAAAGTTCTGGTTTCAACTTTGATTTCCTGTGAATTTCAGAAATTAAGCCAAAAGTTACTTTAGCGATGTTTAAGGATCTGCACATTTTTGCTATGAGATTATTTTTTTCCCAACTTTTATTTTTCTTTAAAATAATGTTGTTTTTTTTCAGTTGACTTGAATATGATAAAATATACATTCAAGCGGCAAAATTTATAAGTGGCTGATACTTTTTCATATTTCAGAAACCTGACATTTTACCAGTGTGTGGAGCATAATCTTGCAAGAAAAGAAAAAAGAAAAACTCATGTTCAGCTTTAACTAGACATGTGGGATAACTGGGATAATTAAGTCTGTTTTTAAAGAGCTCTGTTTTCAAAATTGCTTTCAAAATTTGTCAAAATATGAAGCGATTTTCCCTCTTTTAATTTGATTTCTTTGCAGTTTAACAGTCCACTGAATGTGGCACACATCCTGCTTTATATCTTAATCTTAATGTTCCTCCTCACTGCTGTCTGTTCAGCACACTTTACGTTATTATGTGTCAGCACTCTTGGTGTAACATATCTAAAAGGCTACTTCCATCCTGTTCTCTCTGTGTGTGTGCGCGTGTGTCTTGATTTAGTTGGGAGTGAGTTTCTGCTGCTTCACTTCCATGTTCAACAGCATGTTTGCGTGTCTCAGCTCAGAGCCTCTCTCAGCCTAATCCGTCCTTATCTCCCAGTGCGACAACACAACAAGAGGATCTTTAAAGAAGACATTTCTCTTTTTCACACTGCCGCGCTGCTCCACTGATACTGCTTCACCGCACTCTGCTGCTGCCTTTGTGCCTGTGTGGGAGCGTGTGTCTTGTCCCCTCTCTTGCTATAGATTAATTTTATCTGCGCACTTATATGTGAGTGACTTCACAGTGAGGAATGTGTGTGTGCACGTTAACCCGATCCCGCGCGCGCGCATGCCTGATGTGAGCACGAAGGCTGTTGTCATTCCGAAGCTCCTCCAACATCAAACTCAGTCTAAAGGTTGTCTGCAAGTCTTGACATTAGATAAATGCCTGGTCTGGCTGTACACACAGCTCCACCGATACTCCGATAGGTCTCCCTCTCTTTCTATATCTCCATGTCTCTCTCTCCGTCCGGGCCGATCTAATGACTCATAGGAATGCATCGAGCCGCTTGTCAGAGATCAATCATCTTTCTCAGGTCGTTCTACCGATTGTTTGAGCAGCAGGCCATTAGAGAGGAACTGTTTGGAGGTGTTTTGTGAACCTAAGTGGCTCCAAAGGTCAGGTGGAGAGTGAAGCAAGGAGGGGTGAGGCGGTGCGGGTGGGGAAGCAACCGAGAAAAAAAAAAAGAAAAAAAAAAAGGTACTTCTGTGTGTGGCCGCTCCAGGCAGCAGACAAGGTAGAGACAGACCCTGTCAGCTCTGTTGCATGACTCCACTGCCCTTTGTTAGTATGAATCCTTAAACAGCTCACCACAAGTACAGAACCTGAGATTAATAATTCTCACGCACCGCCTGACATCCATCCCTGATCTGAAATATGCATGGCGGAGACGAAACGATGAGACGGAGAGGGGCAGAAAGCAGGGAAGACCAAAAGGCGCTGCTAGCTGGTGGCTGCTGAGGCTTTTTGGAGGAGCGATAGATTCTGTTTTATGTGGCCTGTCAATAGCGCCTAATGAGGAAACCCACCTGTGATTTGCGTTGTTCAGTGAGCAGAAAGCCCTGGCCGTAAACTGCCAACATGAGGTGCTATCAACTTTTCAAAGGTTCTGCCTCCTGAAGCAGCCACATCTTCACGTTTGAAATGAAGTTGTGAGATGGTGTCATTTAAAGTTGTTCAGGAACTGTGTGGAAGACAGTTCTTTATTTAGAAAGTCTGGAAATGTGTATAATTGTGTTTGTGCATGCGTCTGCGTGCGTGTGCGTGTGTGTGTTAGAGAGAGAGAGAGGAAGGCAGAGAGAGATGGTCTGTTCTTTGAAAACCGGATTGGATTTTCAGCAGAAACAACAATTGATGATTAAAAGGTTTTATTGCCAAGCCTTTCTGCAGAGCTACAATCAGAGTGCTGAGGTCATTTGAACGGCTCGAAACTTTGCCGCACGCCCAAGTCGGAACTGCAGGTAGGAAAATGCTGTGGCATCTCATTTTAAAGCAGAAGAGGTGAGCGGGTTTGACACCAGATATGAGACCCGAATTTCTGTTACGGCTGGGCTTTTAAACCTGCTGCCTTTCAGTAATCTGACCGCTGCGGTTGAAGTTATGTTTTGAAATGGAAGCTGATTTAAGGCGGTTGCAGCTTAGCAGTAATTGGCAGTGTGGTGAAGACCTCCGCCGCACACCCGTCTGTTATCAGAGGAAACTTCATAGAAAGAAGCTGAATTAAAAACAGCAGCTAGTGTACAGGCAGGTAACTCTTTTAAGGGTTTGAAAATGATGAATAGTTTCAAGTTTCAGATGCAAAAGGAAAAAGGAGAAACGGAGTGATTGAAAGTGCCACAATTGTCTGTTAATAAAAGTGAAAAGTCTGCGGTAAAAAGAAGAAAAAAACGAACCTGCAGGCTGCAGCTTCGAGAGGCCAGAAAGGGAACATTTTTATGGAGGATGACTACTAAACAAAGGCCATAATAAATACACAGCCACGCAACGGCTGCATTTTTGTTGGCTGTGAGTGTATATTCAACGTGCTACTTTAATCTGTGTTTTTGTTTGTTTATTCGCTTTGCCCTTGTTTTTTCATTTTTTTGGTTGCTCCTTCCCAGTTCTCACAAAGGGGGTTAGGGGGAGGAAAGTAGGGCGCTCACTTTCCAATTACAACTCAAGCCCAGATCACTTCTTTATAAGGCTCTGAATAATTTGGTTTTAAAAACAAACAAAAAAGTGACTTTCAACCGGGAGGAATTTTTAATTGTTTTTTGATTACTTACCAATGGACCATGGGAAAAGGCCTTTGTAAATATTTAAACAGATCCGGCGTGATGCTATATTTCCATTATGTCGTTAATGTTTTTTTAGATTATTGTTATTGTCATCTGGGGTTAGCTTTCACTGTGGAAGTTTATCAAAACTGAGAAAACAAAGCAGAAAAAAAGGAGACAAATGACTCCCCTCTCCCACCAGCTGAAGCCCCGCCGAACAAACTCACTGCAGTGAAGGGAGAAGAAGAGAAGCACTGGGGACGAGTGCAAGTGTTGAAATGAAGCGCACGGACTCATTGTGATGCCCTGCATGTTTCTGCTTCCCAGTAGGTGGCAGCAGTGAGTAGAAAGTCTCCAAAGAAGGCTGCCAGTCAGTGATTCTAATTTATGGCCAATTTCCATTATAGGTGTGTGTGTGTGTGGGGGTGAGGGGGGGGGGTGCAGAGACAGTTACAGTAATAATTATGTGGAATAAAGTGTTTCCAAGGAAACCAACATGCCCACCAGCCACCCTGAGTGGAGAAAGAGGATCATGTTTGCAGGTGTGTGGATTGCTTGGGATGGTGATAAAGGCAGACATGTGATTCCTTTTGACCTGAGTCACAAATATTTGTTGCTACTTTTTACATTTTTAAATTTATTGTCAAATTTATTGTCATTGTGCAAGAAAGTTTAAATTTTAAACTTTCTTGCAGAATGACAATAAAGGAATTCTGATTCTGAAATATGCTGGAAACGGTGCAGATGAACATAATTACTTTTGGGTCACACCTTTACAAGAAAAATGTATTAAATTTCAGTTTTGAATAATTACTTGGAGTACAATTGAATAATTACTTGGAGTTGACTCTGGAGCTGAGAGAAGAGAGTGTTAGCTCTACTTTAGTTCTGTTAGATTCAGGCGTTTGATACACTCTCAGTTGGACTGCAGTTGCCACAAAATACATATTGTATTAACTTGTGCTGTGTACTTTCCAATGATGTTACAACTGTTATTATTGTATATGCAGATGTTGTTTGTTGTTGTGGTTTCTCTGTTTTGGTTTTTCTCTTTCTGCAGGTTTAGAGGCAAACTTTTGCAGTTGACTTGTGTTGTCTCCATGATTCTTTCTCTCCTCTACTCCTATTTGCTTTCCTTTTAAACCCTTTCCAATATTTCTCCCTTTCATTTTTGTTTCTATGACCATTACATTTGAAATAACCCCCCAAAAATTCTAATAAAGTTTTATATATTAAGTGGATGACGAAAGCTTTAATTCTCTACTTGTGAAAGTTAATGTGTTGAGGCTCACTTTGACACTGAGGCAATAATTCTGAGTGCCCCATTGCTGGACAGGACATGAAAAAAGAAAAAAAGGAAAAGTTTAGTTCTGGTCCTGGGAACAGAAAAGTTTATTCTACTTCTCCATTTCGGATGTGAGATGTTTAAGGGTTTCCTGCGTGCGCAGCATCATTGTGAGTCAATCCACAGCATCCCAGTGTCCCAGTGAGCTCCGGGCTCAGACTTGTCTCTGGTTTATCCATGTCTTACTTCTCAACCGCTGGCTTGGTGGGTTTACTGGTATGTTTGGCATCTCACATTTCAAGGTCCAGTTCTGCTTTAGTTGTTTTTCAAGCTGTTGAACAAAATATGATTTTGCGACATCTTCCACTAGTGATTGCTTGTTATGGATGTGGAGTTATATTGTCTGGTTGGACTCCTAATCAACATAATATGAATAATGGTATATGTGGGTGCAGGGCCGAGCAGAGCTGGGCAGTCCCCTGAGCAGATTGTGTGGTAACTGGTACTGGCTGGCATAAGCACTGCCAGCAGGGGTGAATTAGAAACAGGATCAATGGCACGTTTTGGCCTCAGACAACGCAGGGTTAAAGCCGCCTGGCCAGACCCTCCCTTTTCTCTTTCCTTCCTTCTGCTTCCCTTTTTTCTCTGCTAGTAACACACACACGCGCACCCCCCCACCCCCCCACACACACACATGCACGCATGCGCACGCACACACACACACACACACACACACACACACACACACGCACACACACTCTTTTGTTTCCCCCTTCACACTCGGTCCTGGTCCAGCCCCCTTCCCATGTGTGTGTGACACTGACGGAGACTCTTAGTTGATGTGTTACCAGCAGGCATGCAGATGGATGCTAGTCAACACACCCCAAAGGCAGCGGATTGGCTCTGTTGCTCAGACAAACCAGGGCAAAGACATGCACGCAAAAGTATACTAAGGTTAAATGTAGAGATGATTAGGGAAGCATGATCCACTTTTTTCACTTCCAATACTGATACTGATATCTAAGGTTTAGCATCAACCGATACTGATCGAAAACAGAAAAACAGCTGATTTGCCTTAAAATGTTTCTTTTTTTAAACACAGAAATAAATGCACTGAATTACAAATTTATCCGATAACTTTCCACCAGTACAGCACACTTAAATGCACTAATAGCTTCACAAGCTTGGTCAAACATGTAAAAACAAAACTATTTTAATTCGTTCAGTACATGCAATAAGCAGAATAACAGCAAATGTAAAAGAAATGATAAAGAAACTAAATCTGACAAAAACATTAGGTTGACTACCTTGGTCAAACAATAAAAATAAACTGCAATAGTCATTCTTTCAAATGGTTCATAAAGAGCAATTTGGAATTCTAAATATATTGTAAAATAAATAATAAAACAAGATATCGCTCAGCATGCACCGTGCACAGTACAGAATTAGACTGAATAGATCAGGCTTCATGGATCAGGCATATTGTCACCAATACTCACCAATACTTGATCTAGACTGGACAGTTACCACTCCATGATAGGGACACACTAGTAGAGCCAGTTTGGGGTGTTAGCAGGAATTAGGGACCACAAATGCCCACAAATACCTGAATTCTGTATATACTTGAGACTCTTGCAGTCAGTTCCTGTATTGATGATCTCCTCCTGGGTTCATGCTCCTCCAAGCCTCCAGATTCTCCCCTGGTCTCCCTGCGGCTCCTGCCACAAACACTCCCCTGGCTCCCCTGTTGAGCTCCACCTGCCTGTCCACTCTTCATCAGCATCCTTCCTGGAAATAAACAAAAAGAAACGCTCACCCGCTCTGCCAACCTCAGCCTCAGAGGACTCACCTGCCACTTCTATAGATCTGTCATCACCATCTATGCTAAGAACTTCTCTTCATTGTCACCTGCAAATCTTCATCCAAACTTCCAGAAACAGCATTCCTCCCCTGCCCTTCTGGTGTGGACCTGGGTCGATCCTTCCCCCTGCTGGCGCCTCCCTCCTTCCTGCAAAATCCACTGTTCTAAAATAAAACTCTTAACCTTTCTGATCATGAGTGTTTGTGAC
Organism: Poecilia latipinna; assembly: GCF_001443285.1. Lineage (NCBI taxonomy): Eukaryota > Metazoa > Chordata > Actinopteri > Cyprinodontiformes > Poeciliidae > Poecilia > Poecilia latipinna. The sequence goes on from NW_015114514.1 coordinate 97,249, forward strand.
TGTTACCTGCACCAGCATTTGCTTAAGCCAACCATTATAACACACCCATAGATCAGTTTGAATAATGAGCCACTTCAGATCCAATCTTTTCACTAGTTTGTATATAAATATTTGAATTCATGAAACATTGTAGTTTTTTTTTATTTAATGTTTATGTAACTGGGGGATGCTAATGCATGTCAGGCTTTCATACCAATGCCTTTGGAAGACATTATGTCAGAGGGACATTACACTCCCACCTCGCCTTCCTGGATGTGGAAGTGCTAATGCATGGGAGCTTTATAAATTTAAAAACTACAGTAGAAGGCAGGACAAGTAAAAAAATGATTCATTTTTCCAGCAAGAAAACCACATATATACACAACAATGAAATCAGATTGTTCACTTACCTGGGAAAATTAGATGTTTCTAACTGAAAGTGAGACTTAAGTCATCCTGTACTGTCTAGTTACTTCATTTAATAATTCTCTGACAACTTTTGAGGAACTCAGAGAACACTGAAATGCGTTCCATGGTTGGTCAGTTGACCCTTTAATTTGAAAAAAAAAAAAAAAAAAAAAAAATCATGGAAAACAACATCACCAGCACTTACATGGTGGAAAAAGTGCGAATTATGTTCTGTTGCATATTTCTAAACAGAGTCACATGAAAAGCAGATCATCTATTTCCAAAATATCACAGGATGCAATGTTCCATGAAATCCTTTGTATTTTCGGAAACTTAGACCCAATGAGCACATGAATTTCAAAAGTTCTGAATACACATAAGAAACAACATGTTAGCAACTGAATATTAACTCCTACAGCTACCGACTAACACTGCTTCTGTTGTCACTGTTCAATGTTCTGGCAAAGTGCGTCTTAGCATTTGCAACATTGTCACTTGGAGACTTGCAAGCTTCTTTGCTTGACTAGCATAAATTAGAATGACCAAAAAGTTTCAGGTTCCAGAAAGTATTCACAGTCATTCACAGTCATTCACTTTCTCCACTTTTTGTTACATTGCAGCCAGTTGTACTAAAATAATCTCTTTCCTTAAAAATCTAAACACAACTATGCAGGGACAGACAGAAATAAATGAGTATGTGATCTGTTCCATACAACTGGTTTAAAATGCCCAAGTCCAAGGGAGACGAAGCTATGATAAAGTAAAATTTATAACAAAAAAAATGATGAACACAGAATGAAGCCATGCATTTTGTATTATTATGTATTACATAGTTTTAGTTCCTTTTCCTTTATTTAACCACATTAAAGTCCTATGTGATCTAATTTTTATTTGCAGCAGAGACCTGGGCAGACAATCAGCAGCACACATCCAAACTGTCACACAGAATGAAGATACTCTCAAGACAATTGGACCATTAAAACAATTAAATAAAAATAAACAACAAAACACTGAAATTTAGGAGCACTGACACTGGTTAACAGATTCATGTTCCTTATGCAACCCTGGTTAACATAACCCTTTATTAAATACGAGGTTCTTCATAAAACAGCTCTAAAAATATATAACAAGTGATAAATGGACAGTACATAAAAACTGAGATAACAGGACTTCAAATGATTAAGAAAACAGAAAAATCATTAAAAAAGAAGTCAACAATACTCTATTTCATGTCATTTTATTTGGTTTAAAAAACATACAAAACTGTTATTTCTTATTTTGTCAGCAATTAAAATAGTTAAATATGAGTAAAAAAGACTTCTTATTCTTTGAAGTAGCACATTTATTTTGTTTTACATAACAGAAAAAACAAAATTGGTGAATCAAATCAATATTTGGAGACGTGACCAACATGGACTGAATGGTTTCATTCACTTCCTCCACTGCAATTGCTAAAACTACAGGCAAACTACAATTCTAAAACCACGCATAAAATCTATGTCATCATTCACAACTTCTCCTTCTGCTTGCTGATTGGCCCAGTCAAAACCCATTCAGAGATAAATCAAGGGGAGGAAGCCCAGATGGCTGGAAGCGAGAAGTTTTTTTTAAGTTGAATTGCCATCAAGTGTATGTTTTATTTAGTATAAAATTAAGCTGAAAAAGATTTATTTTTAGACTTTATTGTTTATTACACCAAACCTTTAAGGTTCTGTTGGAAAATTGGAGCAGGAAAATCCAAGCAGAGTTGCCTTCCATGGTTGAGAAACAAAATGGCGAACTACAACTCAGAGAGAACTTAAACTGTGGAGTTGAATAGTTGTGACTACACCCTCAGCTGGACATTCCTTTTCTATTAAAACTGGGATGGTTTACCCATGCTTTGCTGCTGAAAGAGCTCTTTATCCAGTACAAAGCCAAGGTATTTAGAATTAGTAACAAGCTCAATTTGTTTACTTTGGGAAGTAGTAATAATTAATAAGAATAAACATTTGAAATCTTATTTTAAAGCAATGAGGTTTGTTTTTAAGATAACAATATGAAAGTCTTGAGACATGTTTGGGTGCTTGACATGATCAGAAGGCTTTTGCCTGAACCTTTAAAGGAGAGTGTCGTAGAGACATACAAAGCAAAAAATAAAAAATAAAAAAGGTATAAAATACATGTTTTATTTTGAAAAGTCATCTTTTGATGAAAAGCTGTCTACACACAGAGGAGTTCCTGAGCCTGTGGTTTGAAGACCTGCAAAGAAATGTTTGAACAGAAAACTAATTCAGTGATCTGGATGTGGTGTCAAAAGTACTATGATGATCAAAATTCAACATGGCTACTGCTATTTTTTGCTCTCTTTGGCTTTGTTCCCTCCTCCCTCAATTCTCCCAGTTCTGCTTCCATTTATTCCAACCCCCCACATTTCTCTCTGGATGTAATATTTGTTTGTTTCAGTGGTGAAGTGCCTTTAAGAGAGCAGTGTGCCTGCTACTCTGGGTCTAATGTCATTACTCTGTACAAACTCGGTGTGACAGAGGCAGGAGGCGTCTACAGATTGATGACATTTTATTGTTATTGCAGTACCTCTATTATCTGTTCACCACTCCTGCTTCAGCTGCTGAGAACCTTCACCTAGTCAGTAGAAAGGGAGGAGAGACAATGCAGAAAGTCTGTGCAAACATAGAGGTGAGTCTCAATAAATTAGAATGACTGAAAAGTTGCAGGTTCCAGAAAGTATTCACAGTGATTCATTTTTTTTCCATTTTGCTACACTGCAGCCAATTGTATTAAAATAATCTCTTTCCTTAAAATTCTGAACACAAATATCCATTTTCATTTTCTTGGTTTTTTTTTGCTAATTTATTGGAAATAGAAAACCAATAGAAAGCCAGCTGAGGTGTAGAGTGAAGTCTGGGCCTGGCTGCCCAGGCTGCTGACCCCGTCATGAATATGATGATAAATACATAAATACAACATGTTTGACAATGCTTTCTTTCAACCTGAAGTAAATAATAATTTTATTTTTCCTGTTACAGCTTCTAGTTGCAGTTCGTCAGCACAGTACGGATCACTGCTCACCCACCTCACCATCTTATCACACTCATGAAGAAATGCAGCCACTGGCAGGGCTCAGTGTGTGGCATTGGGTCATAATCTAGTTCTATAAATGATCAAAGTTCTCAAATTCACCCAATGAGAAACTGAAACGTATTCCAGCACACATGAATGTCTCAGATCATATAAGTAGTCCTCCCAGTATTTTTTTTGTTGGTGTTGTCATCTCCAATTATTCTGTTGCTCTTTCTGCTGCTATAGAATCCATCAGCGTGTTGTAGTTTGGAGATAGTTTGCGGCTGCACAACAGTGTGGAGAATTCTCTTCTCTTAAAATATTATTCTATTTCAAACATGTCTGGTGGTATTTTCACATCTCTGTCAGGCAATTTTTATTTTAGTCTTTTTAATGCATGTTTTGTACATTTTTAAAAGTTGCACATTCCTTTCTTGGACATTAGTTTGGATCAGAGTATGCTATTTTTAATAACTGCAGTTTTTATTCTGTAATTTTCTCCTTACT
>NW_015114514.1:105076-127328 GCF_001443285.1 Poecilia latipinna
AATTGTGTTTTGTCTTTTATACTTGTTTCTTTGTGTGAACCTCCATGCCTTTTTTACCTGTCACTTTGCAGCTGTTACACCTGAATTTCCCCACTGTGGGACAGTAAAGGGTTTTTCTTTTCTTCCATCTCAGTTCACATTTTAGAGAGCTGGAACATCTGAACAAAATCCCACCAAGATTAGACCGCAATGCTTAGCCTGTAAAACCCTCAGGAACTCCATTTTAGAATCACCAAAAGTCAATTTCCAGTTTAAATGTTAATATTCATGACAGTATAATTAAATAATGCCAGAGCATCTTATGTTTGGAACGTTTCATAATCAGAATATGTTTGTAACAATATCTCCAATAAGTTTCGTCATAACCCACAATGGGAAGTTTGGTGAAAACAGATAAAGTACATCAGCACAACCCCTCTGAATCCCCCACCAGACCCCAACACACAAGCTAAAGCTTTATAGCTAAACACACAAGTTTTTAAGTGAAACTCCTTCTGGCTTATACATTATGGAATACTTATACTTATCTAGCAACCCAGAACAGGAGCATCTAGTTCAGGGGTGTCCAAAGTGGGCCCTGGAGGGCCGGCGTCCTGCATGGTTTAGTTCTCTCCCTGGTTTTACACACCTACATCAAATGATGGCTCGTTAGAAGGCCTAAGGAGAACACTGACTTGCTGAGGAAATTATTACTACCACTAGGGAGAGAACTAAAACATGCAGGGTACCGGCCCTCGAGGACCAACTTTGGACACCCCTGATCTAGTTTAAATACTTCATAAACTGTGGACTATTTATTACTTTATACACTCAACAGGATCAAACAGAAATCAAACCTTCTAGTTAGAACAAAAAGATCCAGAGGACCTGCTTAGCAACCCAGAGCATTACGTTAGATCAATATTTAGCATCAGATGATGCTAAATGTTGATCTAACGTCCAACACCTAATTCATGCTTTTTTCTTTTTGCTCTTTCCTTTTGTTTTTTGTTTTGGTTGTATTTCCTTCTAATTCATGCAAATCACTTTGAATAGCCTTGTTGCTGAAAATGTGCTATATAAATAAAATTACCTTTCCTACCTGCCTTACAAAAACACCTTTAAAGCACGGTGGTGGAAGGCTGCTGACCAGAGCGTTTTGCAGCCATAGATCTTGTTCACCCAGTGGTCACTGAGAAACCATGAGCTCCACTGAAGCTTTTGAGAGTTAAATGTGAGAAAATCGGTCTGAAAGTTAAAGCTCAACTCAAAAGCATTTATCAAAAGGATACGTATTCCAAACACAGCAGTAAATCCACAACTTAAATGAGTGAAGAAGGAAATAGTCAGTCTGTCCATCCGTCCGTGTTCAGCAATAGTCTTCTCTTCTCCTCTAAGCTTCTATGTTCATAGAAGTGTCTGTGTAGATCTTTTTCATTGTTTAATGCTGTATATACTCTATTACCCTAAAGTCTTTTGTTGGCATTGCTAATTTTATTACTCAGTATTATCATTTGTTGTATCTTATCCCTGTAATATAAGACTTTATGGTTTTTATTTTAAATTATTCTCTGTTCTCTGGCAACAATCCAATTTCTTCACAATGATCCTTGAAGTCGGATCTTATCTAATTAAATTTGTTTTTATTTGCTGTGGAAAATGTGAAAGTTTAGAGAAAGTGTAACCCCCAGTGAAATAACCAGCAAGCTCCCATTCATCCTGTCCTCTCTACACTGGAGTGGCCGTATGTTTCTGTCAACAGAGGTTTGACTAGTAAATAACTGTCAAGTAGGCTATTCTATAAGGAGTGTGTATAAATGATGCCGAGAAGATACACAGTTTGTGATTCTGGCCTATTAGTGGAATTTAGTGGCAAAAAAAGACAGATGAACAAAGAGAGACAGCCAGAGACATGGTGAGGTGTAGGCCAGGGACACACTTGATGGGATTTCAGAAATCTATGAGGTTGGTGATAAATGTCTAAAACAATTTTGCCTGCCCATTGAAAAGCCATTTGTTTTCATTAGATCCCAGTCCTTGGGTAAATCTACAATGGGAACAGAGAAGGTTGGTTGAAGCTGATGTTGACGACTGGTATAGACTGCGCTAGCTAAATAAATGAATCTAATTTCAGCAACAAAGAAGTCCAGATAGTTAGATATTAGCTATATTTAACAGTAACTCAATAACTCATAATGTTTTGTTGCAGTATGTGGGCTCCCATTGACAATCAGTACTAACACAGGATGCCAGATGACTGTGATTGAGTGATTGATGAGGTTGTCTTCTAAAAAGATACATTGTTTGATTTCTGACTTGAATAAAACCCCAGACATTAACTGATCCTCAACAAATCTTCTTGCTGCTCCGTCATTATAAGGAAGTAACATTAAATTGACAGCAAATCAAGAATCATCGTATGATTAGCTGATAAAAATCACATAGACCAGACATTATGGGAAATCTGACTTTGCTTTAAACACAAAGTGCAATTTCAAGATTTACAGTCCAAATGGAGAGTTCTACATTAATTGAGTCAAGAGCTAGCTTTAGCATTTTTAGGTTACACCTGTAATGGGCCATCACTTCACATCGTGAGAATGTTCATGTATTTAGACAGATCAGGATTCAGTCTTAATCCTGAAGTTAACGTCTCCTCCAAGATTTTTACTAACCTTTCAGGAAACCAATACAATACCAAATTTTGCTCACATTTCAAAGCTATGCGTGGTGAAAAAGAGGGTATGTAAACTGGCCTGATTGCTTTGGATGTGTCTCTTTGGTTTGTTGGTATTTACAGCGCTCCACACCACAACAATGCAGGAAGGCCTGAATGATCTGGAGCTTGAAGGTCCCATCTGCTTGTGAAAGTGCTGCTGATCTTCTGCAGCAGTGGAAAATAGTGGCGCAAATTTCTAAAACCAAATTGTAATTTTAGCTTACACATTTCAGCCCTTGGTGGAGATTAACAGATGCTCCTAAGATGCCATCAGATGATAAAGAAATGCCAAACGCTTCACAAGTGCTACCAGGGAAACAACATGTTCATGCCCGGTGAGTCTTTAACATTCTATCAACTTTGTATCCATTATATTGTAAAAAGCTATTCTATTTTATATCACCTTTTATTTTACATGCAAATAATTTTAAACACACTATTCTGGTTTCTATTGTACTATTTTGATAGAGAGGAAACCTTTTAGTTTTGGACATGTCAAACGACATACCGATAAATCCTGTATGCTACTTTAGAGCATCATTGTGAACTGTTGTAACTGTTTTATACCAGATCAGACTTTTGGGCTTTAAACCCACATACAGATATGTCTTTTTCACCCTAAGATATAAAGTTGTGCTAATTTTGTTTTCTCACGCTTTAAAATTAACTAATAATAAAAAGGAATTAAGATATTCATGTGTAAGATATGTTTTAACACAAGTGATTTGTATACCATCATATGAAGTCATACACAGTTTCAGTAATTTTAACCTATTTTGTGTCCGTATAGATTGGCCTTTTCATCTCTGAGAGGTTTTGTTCATGCAGAGCTGAAAACGACCAGAATCAATAAGAGAGAGAAATAGAAAAATGGCATGGCTCTCTCTCCAGATTAAAGATCTAATCTCCAATATCCATTTACAGCTCAGGGCAACAAAGCAGCAACACTGCATCCCACTTACATCTCCAGAACCATATTAGCTATTCCAAGACTATGCACTTTTACTGTTGATACTTTAATGTTTTTAAATTGGAAGCTCCTCATTTCTTTCTCATAATGAGGGGAATGGAATTTGGCTTGAGTGTGGATTTGCATTTGACATAAAGTTCTCCATTTGACAAAGCCTTGACTTAGATGGGATGACAATTTAATGCTGTCAGTATAATAGACCTACTTAATTCTCCCTTCCCCCATTCGGTTCATGCTTCTCTTTCTAAGGCAGCTGAATTTTGGAGTTAAATGTTGGTATCCTGCAGACTCACAGGGACACATTAACAAACACTGACATGGGTGTAGGATGTCATGAATATTCTTGCTTGCAGTTTGGTGTCATTCTATCTTGTGTTGCTCTCCTCCCTCTTTTCCTTCATCCTTTCCTTTCTAAAGGAAAAGCGCCTTTGTAGTTTCTGTCTGCTCTTATCGGTCCTGGCATGAAGCACTCGCCTCTGCCACTGTCCTCATGTTCTCAGCAAGCTTCCACTTTTGTGTTGCCTAATGAACTCTGACCAAAATTAGACATACTTTTCAAGTTTTAAACTGAAGGAACCCCTTCAATGATTCTTTTGTGAAGCGGTGCCACCACTGTGAAGGCAGGGTGTGTGTCTAAATGTGTGTAAATCACTATGTGTGTGTACAAAAAGTAGTAACAGAGCACTTTGTGTTGTATTTTATGAATAACATTAGCTTTACATTTTAGTGGGTGCGATTTCTCTCATGCTCATATATAGCAGTATTAAGGATGCAGTTTTAGTAACCTTGAAAATTCAGGATTTCAATACATTTCTTAGTTCCTTAATTTTCCAGACTGAAATTCTCCCAGATTTTTTAAATATTGTGGATATTTTAGGAGAAAAAGAAATGAAAATTTGAATGGGATTTCATAAATCATAAAACACCACAATGCCAAAACTGACTGATTTTTTAATATAAACCCATATTCATGCTTTTTGGGATCTGGACGAACTTTAATCAGTTATATGTTAATGACTACAAGTAAGAGAAATAAGGACTGGATTATCCGACTAAATACAGATTCTGTTTGATCTTTTTGTACTTTTTATTACTTTTAGAAAAACTTTAACCCAGTCCAGTTTTGTCATATGGAGTGGTTGGTGGTGGTGAGGAAAGACGCAGAGACCCAGGTTGTAGAAGAAAATGATTAATTTAATGAAGAGTGAAGCTCAAAAACAGTCCAGATCTCAGGTAGCACGGCAGAGCGGAAACAGAGGCTCAGCACCCGTAGCAACTGAATTAAACAAAGACTGAGGCGATGAGCTAATGCCGACACAGGACTTAACAGTTCAACTGTGCCGGCAGACGAACCATCATAGACAAGGACCCGACAAGAGACAAAGACAACAGGTGGGTTTAAATACACAGGGAGGGTAATCTGGTAACTAGACACACCTGGGAAGCAAACAGGGAAGACGCAGAGAAGACAGAGACTCACAGGAGAGAAACTGAACACAGAAAACCCTTAAAAATAAATGCACAGAAACACGGATCATGACAAGTTTAAGATCCACCAGTGTGGCCCTACTTGGAGTTGAATTTGTCCACAGACCAAAAAATAAGTTGCAATTTGACTTTTTTGATTAGCTTGCTGTGTTGTCAGAAAGTCACATCAAAAATACTGACAGAAAATCAAGTGGCAGATTTATGATAAAGCATGTCAATCAAATCATTTTAAAAATGACCGCATTTATGAAATGTTAATACTGAAAAACTGAAGTGTTTTCCATACTAGTCAAAGCCTGATCAAATCAGATTCCAGACTCTTCTACATTGCATAGGAACCGTGACAATTTCATAGTCATTTCGACTGGTTTTGATGTTACATAAAATATATTGATATTATTTAGAAAAAGTTGTAAATATATTGTGTTTTTGCAATTGGTTGCCAACAAAGGGGCAGTTTAATGTTTGTTTTTGCTTCATAGGTATAAATCCAATGTTGATTAATCTGAGATAAAAAAAAATAAAATTAAAAACCATCAAGCATGCATTTTTGCTTTGTCCTCATCTCTTTCCAATGTTCCGTCTGGGCTTTCTCCCATTAACTTGGTAGTATTTCAACGGGGCCAATAAGTGAACAGAAGTACAAGTTGTGTATGATGACGACTCTCTGCGCCGTTTTAGAGTTGTAGTCTGCCCGTAGTTTCAGCAACGGCAGCGCAGGAAGTGAATGAAGCCGTTCAGTCCACGTTGGTCACACTTCCAAATATTGAATTACCTTATTAACAGCCATCTAGTTTGGCTTGGCCCTTCTGTCTTCACGGTGGGGGATGTTTGTTTACAGCGCAGGCAATTTCTGGTAAGCTTCACAGCATCAAACTGGCACTTCACAAATGGTCAGTCTGTCCTCCAGGAACCTACAGCAGCAACACCATAGCGAAACCTAAACCAGCCAATCAGATTTATCAAAAAAGAAAGTTTTAATCCTAGCCTTAAAAGTAGACAATGTCAACGCTCTGTTGGAAACAATAAGGTCTGATGAATGATGGGGCTTGATTATAAAAGGCTTTTTGTTCAGAAAGAGAATCTTAAAATGTTATTCTGGATTTAATGGAAGCCAGTGACGGTTAGCTAAAACAGAAGATCTGTTTTCATCAGAACTTTGTTTTGGATCAGCTGAAGGTTTTGAACTACATTTTATTGTCTTTTTGATAGAAAAGGATCCTTCAGATAGTAATGCAAATATTCTTAATTGGAGCCCTCCACACAGCTTTCATGGTAAATTTAACTTATACTAATCTAATGAGAATGTAGCTAGAGATCTCATTGGGATTTTGCATTAGCAAAGTATCAGATAATATGGCTAGTTAGAGCAATTTCAAATGTCTGGGAATCCATTGTGAAGCTGATTTTAAGTTAAAACGTCCTGCCATTCATCCTCATAAAGAGGACCTGGAAATTCACAATAAGAGTTTTTAATTGAAGTTATGATGACATTGAAACACAGGATCAGGTTCAGCAAATACAGTAAGGCAGAAAATAATAAAAAGATTCTAAAAGGATTCTGTGTCAGTGGAGATAGATCACACTAACCTGGGCATGAAGCAGTAACCATGACATGATGAAGCAGTAACCCACCATGATGAGTGGGGAAGCCTGGGAGTGTGAGGGAATCCTGAGCATGCCTCAGAGAAGGAGCCAGTTTGCAGGAAAGCATTTCTGCTTCAGTCTAAGCAGACACCAAAATCCTCCAAGGGAGAATCCAAAACACATAGACCGTGAGCTTGCACAGGTCATCAAAGATTAGACAGAGATGGATAGACTTGGCTGAGGCTTTAATTGGGTCAGGGGTCAATGTCCGCTATCAGAATGGCAGATAAAAACCAGCACAGCATCCAAGGGGGGTAAAACAGAAAACCTGAGATACAAAAAGATCACGAGACGAGAATGCTGTAGTTCTACTGGCAAAGGCAGAGAAGGAGCTTAAGTAATAGGAAAGGCAGGTGGATTTGGGAGACAATCAGTCAGAGCACAGGTGGATAGAATGAAGCTGATTATGAGACGCCTGATATGAAACATGACTTGGAAAAAAAAGATAAATGTACCCATGCAGAAGTATATATATTCTTATGGCCATATTCTGAGATGTTGGTTTCACTTTGAAGCTATCCGGTGGTTTGTACATGTGTACGCTGCAGGTCACAGGAGAACTTCAAACTCTGTTAGTAGAAGGTTCCATGTTCCACAGAAGGTGCCATTTTTTCCTCAAAACGTCTGAACCGGCCCTCCCTCCTGTCCTAATGGACTCACCAGGCCCTAACAGCACCGTAGTCAGTGACTGAAATTATTCTTGGTCAAGATTAGTGTGATCAACTACAAACCTTGATAACAAGATGTCTGCTGTTGCTTACCCAATAAAATACTCTGATCATCACACCTTCATCTTTACACACACATGAATAGGAAATACAGCTCAATCTACATGCCCCACTTTCACTGAACAGAACTTTCTTACAGGCGTTTTTAGGAGTAGTAGTACATTATAAATTGTAATGTTTGTCTCTCTCATTTGGTCTTTTTTACATATTTAAAGAGGACATATCATGCAAAATCCACTTTTTATATGATATGCAAATAAATAAATATTTTTTTTGTGTCCTTTGAGTGTCTAGGAGTACAGAAAATTAAAATGTATTCTCTACCACTGTTGCATAGATATCTTTTTATTCTTTTTTGAGTTACATTTTTCAGTCTGTTAATTTTTTTATATTCAATAAGACATTTTTCTTCATTTGCTGTGGAACTGCTAAACAAGGTCATGACTTCCAGCTAACCAGTTTTGTGAATCCACCATTTTTTTCCCTCGCAGTAATTTTGTAGTCCATGTTTAGTTATGCCGAATTTGCAAGTTAACAAGTCAAAATGTTCGGTTCTAGCATGTATTAACACACAGGGTTTCTTAAATTGCCCCCTGGCATCAGAGCCTCAAAGTGTCTGGTTAAATTTTATTTCTCTCTGGATGGTACCCACATCAGAGGGGGAAATCCATTTTTGGTGTACTGGCCATTGGTCTGATAGTAGCATGAAGATTTTATATGCTAGTTGTTAGCTACCTCCTTGAGGATATAAATGCACCACATGTTTTGGATATAATTATTTGGTTTTGTTTTTGCTGTTTTTGTCTTGGAAAACACATGACCTAATTGTATTCAGTGACATTCTTGATGCTCCCGTTAGCTAACTCCTTAATTATGAGGTTTTACTTCGTTCATACTGTGGTAGCATTAATATTTCCGTAGGTATCTGACATGCATGGACACTATGGATAACCTACGCTCCATAATGTAGGTAGTTGGTATGCATGTTGAGGCTGTAAATACAGTATAACACCCTGGTCATGAATTAATTTGAATGTGTGGTTCCATCTTCATTCTCCTGCTCTGTGTCAGACTCTGGCTCCAACATGGAAGGTTGGGAGGCCAAGTCTTCCTTTGTTGACATCTTAAATAAACTTTGGAATAAAATGTTTCTCTGCTAGTAGATATTCATGTCGTTGCTATCAAACTGAAACGATGTGAACTGGAATGCTGTGCGACCTGGAGGGGGCAGGGTGGGAAATGTCTCATTCACATTTTTAAAAACGCAGCAAAACAAGCTGCTCTACAACCTCAGAACAGAGGTAGACCTGTGGTCTGCGCAGCTACAGCAACCAAGAATTCAGACCAAAGCATCCAAGTTTTACTTTATATAGACCATAAGTGAAAGATTTACATGAAAAGGATTTAAAAGCATATGTCCACTTTAAATAAAATGTTTAATAAACCAAGATAAATTGTGTACTGCATTTGCATCAATAAAAAGAGGCTAAAAAAGGTGTTCAAACCTATCCAACCAGGTGGCTTCATGTATTTGCTTCTGCTTATAGGAATTATGTAAGATATGTTGCATTAAAATTAGAAAATATTTTGGAATGATTAATCATTGTGTTACGTACCCTGGTATTTAACAGTTGTGAACCATTGTGGGCTTCAAACAAAAATGCTGTTGGAAAAGTCCAGAATGATCAATAATGGTTAGATGAAACTGAAGTTATAGTTAAGGAGAAATCAGCAGCTGAAATCACACACACCCATATCTTGGTGTTTCCAATACTTTAAGCTCTCTATTTAATGTGTTAATACCCCTAATTAATGCTTGATTGTTTCTTAGTCATTTTATTATGCTGTTGGTTCACATTTGCAGAGGACTGGATTACCTCTGTCCAATTTGTGGCATTAACTTTTCATTTACTCATTTATTTTGGCATTAGTCATAGTTAGATAACTGTATTTTGCCAAATAGAAATGACTTAAGAGTTTGTTGGCTCAGTTAATACTTTCTCTGTAATTAATATTAACATATGAGCTGTTCTGCAGATTTTCATTCTGACATTTGAGTATTAATAAAAGAATAGATAAAAATAATGAAACTGTAGAAAGTAGTGATGAGATTTGAGGACTGAAAATCAAAGTAGAAATATTGCTGAGGAGTCTCCCGTTCTGATGTGTGTCTGGAACAGTGAGCTTACGTGAACCGACTGCCTGAGTCTGTACTTTACATCCAAATTTTGATGAAAACACCATTTTTCTCTTGTGCTTTTAACAATATTGAGGCACATTTTAAGTATGGTCACCTGAAGTAATGAGAGGCAATAATATTAAATCCTTTAGCTAAAGTCACAGTATATTGTTTGACCAAATTAAAATGTAAATAACCTTTCCATTTACATATATCGTTTTCCCTTTTGTTGGCATAAAATGTTGGCAATAATTATTTTTTGCCTCTGTAAATGTTTGTGAATTTTTTTTTTACAAAAAAAAATTGTATCTACTTTTCTTATTTATCACTCTTAATCTAGTCATTTTGTCTCTTTACATAAAGATACTACCCCCGTTATTCCTGACACACACACACACACACACACACACACACACACACACACACACACACACACACACACACACGCACACACACACGCAAACTGTACGGACAACATACACAGGCCACTACCACACACATTCTCTAGTTGGCCTTGATGAATGGGCCAAGTTTAAATTATTTTGCGCAGATCTCATTTATTCCCTTGAAGAAGAGATCCAGCCTGTTTATTCATTTTACATTTGCACCCGGGTTTCAATATCTCTTTCCATGCCTGCAAAGAATTTACTTGTCTTCCAACCAAGAGTAAAAAAAGGTTGGAATAGCTAAGACTGAAAGAGACAAAAAGACAGACGAAAAGGGGAGGGGAAAAAAAGCAATTTACACAATGTACATAAAACAATGCTCTCAGACTTTGATAACCTGCATAAATTATAGACTATAATTAAATATTATACCCACTGAATCACCAAGGAGAGAGGACGGTTTGAGAATAGACACAAGGATACAAGCACAGAAAGGAAGGAGAGGGGAAACAAAAGATGGAGAAAAAGAGGAGAACACAGCAGCGCTATAGTTGGATCTCATAATTGTTTGTATTGATTATTTCTTAGGGTGGAATGATTTTAAAACAAATAAGAACAGCGAGTCGGGTAAAGAAGGCCAGAAATAAGGTCGATGAAATTGCTATTAAAAGGCATCTTCTTTTAACCATAGTGAGATAAAAAGAAATAAAGGTATTTTTTCTGGCATTGTCAGATCGACTTAGTGGTGGCCCATATAAATTAAATGAAATATTAAAAATGTAAGTGGCTCTGCTAAGGGTAGGCGTGGCAACCGTCTGTGGTAGGCTTACAATTGACCCAAAAATATTCCAATTAGCATAACTAAACAGTGTCTGAGTGTGCGGAGAGAAACGTGGACACATTTGTTCACTCACTTGTTCCTCTGTGACCCAGAAATGAAAGAAATGAAAGAAGCTAAGATTACGCTGCTATCATTATTTCTGGTAGAGAGAAGGAAGACGTTTTCTTCCCATCCTGGCCTCTAAGTATATATATTGCATGCTCTGCACGGGTAAACTAGTTTGACAAAATGATGCCATCAACTATATAACCAGATTTAACAAAATAAATAAAAAGAGAAATAACATTCTCTGTGCCTCAGTGGGGAAATTCAGGTGTACCAGGCAAAAAGGAAGCGTGAAGATTCATATATAGATATAAGGAAAAATTTAAAACAAATGAAAAAATAAAATTATTTATGAAGGAGATCATTTAATACTCAGATTCAAAGTAATGTACAACTAAGTGGGATTATTAAAAAAGGGCAAAATGTGTATGTATATTGTGCATTAACAGACTATCAGAAATTGAAAGACTATGCAGATAACATCAGGGATGTAAATAATTCACTGAGTCTGAGTTTGTTGGCAGCAGTGATGGTCTGATAACTGCTGGAAGGAAGGATGTATAATATCACTCCTTTGTCTGCCGAGGATGCAGCAATCTGTCACTGAAGGAGCTCTGCGGTTCAGATTCAGTCTCACAAACTGTGGTCTGTTAGTGAGGGAGTCATGGATCCAGGTGATTGTTGAGTCTCCTCCTCCAGAAGACACATTCTGGAGTTTCTAACAAAGCAGATCAGGCTGAATTGTGTTAAACACAGAAATCAAAGAACATGATCCTCACAGTGCTGCTTGCTTTCTCCAGATGACAGTGGGATTGTTGAAGCAGGTATATGATGACATCTTCAACTCCAACTCCACAGAGTTAAGCAAACTGCAGGGGGTCTGGATATGAGCTTGTCTGCTTACTCAGGTGGGCCAACAGGAGTCTCTCCACTACCTTCATCATGTGAGATGTCAGGGCAACAGGTTTATAGTCCTTGATGACTGATGGGTGAGTTTTCTTCACTACTGGAACCAGGCAGGATGTTTTCCACAACAGTTGAAACTTCTCTTGGGTCAACTGCTGCAGATTCCCACAGAGCTGCTCTGGAGCTGACACCATCTGGACCTGCATTAGAAAGTTAAGACATGTTTGTAGTTTCTCTGAAGCCACTCAGAGGACATAGCAAATAAGAATAAGGTAGTCAGGTAAGTAGAGATCAAACCTTTTCACCACTTCTGTTCAAACTGTCTCTCTGGCTGTTTCTGATGTCCTTCATTTCATTTGATCACACAGCTTAAATGTTTTTTGTTCATAACAGTCTTCAGAATTGTTGGTTTATCTTTTTTTTGTTCTTTCAGGATATTTGGAGAAAAAAAACAAAAACATGTACATGTTGGTGTTGATGGTCGACATCTGCTGGCAACCAGCTGATGTGTGGGAGCTTACCTCCACAGAAAGAGCTCTACATGGATATAAAACTTATCAGGTACATCTAACAGATAAGAAAGGACAGCATTCTGCAAACAAAAAGAAAAAAACAAACATATTTTGTAATCTAAAATGGCCCCATAGATATTGTTTTATAAAGAACAATCTCTTACACGTTTTCAGGCTTTCTGTTCTGAAATGATGCTTCTTTTAATTTTTTGATTGACATGTAAGTAATGGTTGCTAATAGAAGGACTGCTGCACAGACACATTCACAACCCAAACTGCAGTCTTTAACTTTCAAGTAAAAACACACTATCTAACGACCACTCCATCTTTGTCTCTCTGCCTCTCCCCCCCATTGTTTATTCAAATTTTACAGATGGGGTACTTTTTCCAGTTCAGCACCTTCACCAGTTTTGTGAGAGAATGGCATTATGCCTGTGTTATTATGCAATTCATCACCAATAATAGATTTGTTTACGGCGGCTCTCATCTCTCGCCTGCTCTCAGCGCTGCATTTCAAAATAATAATAATAATACATAGTGTATAATGACGGTAATGGTACGAAGGCTTTGATAATAGATGTGCTTGGAAGGATAAGGGAGCCTTGATCAGCCTGGGTCTCAGCTCAATTGTCTTCAAAGCACTGTTTAATGTAGAATAGGCATCCTGGGAGATTGTCTCAAAACCAAGAAAAAGGTGGGTGTACGGATAAGAGCGATCAACGCACCGATGGGAAAACGCGTGCACACACACACAGCACACCCATCAGCACACACACCGGCAGTAATACACTACATACTCAAATAAGCTCCCATGCAACCACCCACTGGTGCATCTCTCCTCAGAGAGCTCTCTGGTGTAAATGTGTTAAAACTCTCCCTTGGTCTTTGGCTTCTGTTGAATAAATCTGTGTTTTACTCTTCAATGTAGCACTTTAAACTCTGGCTATTTTCAGCATGTTTTCTCCCGGCCTCCTCCCGGGTTTTAACTGAGATCTCAAGCTGCTGACAGATTTAGCAGCACTTGTTGTGAGAATGTGTAATGGCAAATTGAGGTGAACAAGTTTTATCGTTAGTCGCATTTATTCATGGAACAGCATCTTCTCAGATTCCCCTAAAACATCAATCCTCCAGCTGCAGCTGATCCAGAATGCTGCTGCTGGAGTTCTGACTAAAACCAGGAAGATGGAGAACATCACCCAGTTCTGCAGTTCTTCCACTTAGAGAACAGACTTTAAAATACTGTTGGTAGTTTATAAGTCACTGAACAGCTTAGCACCATAATACATTAAAGATCTTCTGCTGTTGCATCAACCTTCCAGACTTCTCAGGTCTTCTGGTTCTGGTTCTGGCCTGCATCCAGACCCAGAACCAAACATGGAGAAGCAGCATTCAGCTTCTATGCACCACAAATCTAGAACAAACTTCCAGAAAACTGCAAAACAGCTGAAACACTGAGTTCTGGCATCCTATGTTTTAGTTCTCTTCCTGGTGGTAGTAACAACCTCTTCAGCATGTCAGTGTTCTTCTTCTTAGGCATCTAATGATCCATCATTTGATCAGGTGCATAAAACTAGGGAGAACTAAAACATACAGGATGCCGGCCCTCCAGGAGCCACTTTGGGCTCCACTGCTTTAAATCAAGACTAAAAACCCAGCTGTTAAGAGTTACTTTTGAACCATAATAAATGAAATATTTAATGTGTTTTAATGTTTGCTATTGCTTTCTCACTGGATGACTGTATGCTGTTTTTATGACTTCATAATATTGTATTTTTATGATATAAAGCATTTCAACTGCATTGTTGCTGAAATGTGATACACAAATACATTTTATTGATTGGTTGAGTGTTGGGATAAAAGAGTAATAGATCATATTATAAAGGCAAGATTGTCTGCCTCCTCCCTGTGGTCCTACTGCCATCTGCAAAAATGTATCGCTCCAAGTCAGAAACAACCAATCAGAGCCAGGAGGAAGGGCTTGGTGCTGTCAGTCACTCTCATGCACATCCTGGTCACATCCCCTGTGCAGGGTATACAAGCTCACTACGTGTTTGCTGCAGCTGTGCTAATGGCCCAAACCACTAATAAGTGGGAAAAGCTTCAGGGTACTCACTGAAACCCATTAGCTCTCCATCTGCTGGACACCAATACTTACAAGGGCTCATCAAATCTGTAAATTCAGTGTTCACAAAGCATGGTTCAAGAAACATTACCTCACCACCGTTGCGCTTTACTCCACTGTGCTGCTTGCTAATGCTCTGCTATGCTAAGGCTCTGCAGTAATAAATCCCATCTGAACTTTGTTGCAAGTTGCTGCTGTGTTAGACTGTGCATGATTACGTTAATATTTGATGTTGTGTGGGCCAAATGAATTGGATCTGAAAGCAGGAAAACCATGTATTAGAAACCTGTTATGGCATAAAGCATAATGGCTTTATGCAATTCATAAGGGAAGCCTAATGGCATTAGGCAGGAATTCTAATACAAACTTGACTGAACATAATTTTTCATGATTGGCAAGACTATTTATTCAAAGTGATTAGGTTTATATCTAAAACTGTGAAAGGTTGTCATTCATGGCACAGTTGGTAACAGTTGTTGCCCTTCAGCAAAAAGGTCTTGGTTTTAAATGCAGGCCAGGTCTCTGCCTGAAACTTATATGTCCCCCCTGTGCATGGGTGGCTATCTCCAGGCTCCTCTGTTTCCCCTAACAGTCCATGCATGCATGTCAGGCTAGATGGACACTTCAATTTGCCCCTGAGTTTGGATGAATGGTTGAGGTTATGGGTGTGTCTGTACTGACCTGAGAGGCAAGGGTGTACCTTTCCTCTTGTCCAGTAGAAAACCTCCATGTGACTGTGCATGGATAAACCACAAATCAAAATAGGCCACAATTTATTAAAAAAAATATCTCTAGAAATCTCCTTGTTGGCTTTTTTGTTGTGGATTACATTTTGTTCTGCTCTGGCCCCCTGTTTTTTTTTTTTTTTTTTTTTTTTTTCCACCAAATCTCAATTCACTTACTTCCTCTGTCTCTCTGCATTTGGGTCCACCATCAACCGTCACCGAAACACGACAGTTGGGTTATAAATCTCTGAATGGCTTATCACCAAAATACATCACTTTTTAAACCGTTCGATATTATCTTGCCAAGTGTCATTGTTACAATCACTTGCATATATACTTACATAATTAATATAAAATAATACTCTCATCATATATTCAAAAGATGATCACTCTCTTTACCAAATCTTCCAAAGCAAGTGACGTGTGCATCTTGGTGGTTAATCATTTTTACCTGGTTGCAGTTCTTTAGTATGTCCATGCTTCAACAGCCTGTCTGGGAATGCTATGTCTGTTTTATGTGGTGAAACACTGAGGAATGCTGAAGCATCACAGAATGCCTCTTGTAATTAGATTTCTGTATGTGTGTGTTTTTTTCTTCGTTTTTTCTGCAGTTTGTGATTGGCATTGAATGCAAAGTGTCTGCCAGTGATCCTCATGAATGCCGAAGTAGCTCATTGACTGAGAAACAGGTCTTGTTAGCAGTTGAGTAAGCAGCAATAGAAATATAAGCACTTAAACTATTTATTCATGCAGACTGCGCTGCCCAGGCTTTTTGAAGGTAAAAAGAAGCATATGTGTGTATGCGTGTGTGTGTTTGTATGACTGTTCCGGGCAAAATTAAGGAGCTTGACTAAGATAATTGTAGTATTTTTCCCCATTTTAGCAGTTACATTAAGACAAAATAAAAGTATATCTAACCAATGAATTTAAGAAGTAAATCATTTTGTTTTAGAACTTTTTTTTTTTCAACTTTTTACAATTTTCATTCTTTTCATGTAAATCTTGCAATGTAAACTTTATTTTTTGTTTAGGGCTGCTGATTTGTGGTTGCTAAGTCCCAATTTACCAAATGTCTCAACCTCTTACCACCATCTGCATTTTGAGAACTAATTGAGGTGGATGAGAGTTATCTGCCTTGATGATCTGGTCTGATCACTTTACCTTCACAACTTCACCTTCTTTATCGAAAGTCCACTTTCAGTAAAAGTGTTGATCTATTAGCTTCTCCTTCCCTGAAGTAAACACGAGTGCAGTGTTTCCGAAAATCTGTCAGACAGTGGGACGTTACAGACAATTGAATATTGTCAATATTGTCGTTAAACTTACAATCGTCTGAAATGTTGACTGATGTGCTTCCCTGTCAATCTTGCAAATATATATCCTTTAAAAAATGGTGAAAAATGTTGGGCTGTACAGTGTGACAAATATGTTGCATGAGTAATGAAAAATACTTACAATAAAGATCTAAGTGTGACTTTAAACCATTTTTATTAGCAAGGAATATTTATGTCAGATTACAATTAAACCTGTAGGGAGTTACTGTAAAGCTTTACTGAAAAGAGACTAAAATAAGAATCCAGTCGCCATCCAGTAGGTCTCAAATTCAGAAACGCTTTCACAATCATCTTCATCAGATTCATTACTGTCAGGCATTTTTGCTGTATCTTTATTAAAAGCCGTAACGATAACAGCTGCAACAATAATTTGTCACATGTATAAAATTCTTATCTGCGATGTTTAAAGTACAGTGTAAAATATGCTAATGTTAGTGGTAGCTACAAAACCCACTACACTACTAAGCAGATACAAATCTGCAGTACTTGTCCTGCATGTTTCAAAAATGTCCTCCATAAGACACTCTTACATCCATGGGAAAAAAACAAAACAAAACAAAAAAAAACATTCACCTTCTTGAGAGTTGTCTTTGCACCTCATTGTTGTAAAGAATAAATCAAATTTTAATGGAAAACCCATATTTTTTAGAGTAACATGACAATCTGCACAACCTATGATAAAGTACAGTTACATAGGCTTTGTAATGGTCTTTTGCTAACAAACTGATTAATTTTAAAATGTGATCCAAAAATACTTAAAAAAATAGATGTTCTTTTGTATTTTCCCACGCTTTTACAACAGTGTGAACTTCGTTTGTTTTGTGATGACCGTCACGTGTGGCATGCTTCTTCTGACAGGATGGTGAACAAAGAACAGAAGAGTAACGGGCAAACTGAATTGTTTCTATGAATGAGCGGCCATAAGCTAATGTTAATGTGACAGTGAGTGTGTGTGCATGCATGTGGGTGCGTGTGTGTGTGTCTTACCTAAGTGAGTACAGAGGGTGAAGTGGGTTATAGAAACTAGAATGAGAAAGGAAATTCTTTTATTTGTTTTATCAAATATTTCCCTTTAGAAATTCAATACTCTTTTGAATATTGAGTCTGAAATAGAATGTGCTCAAGACTTTACCCTGCCCGCTTTTAGTCATAAGTTATGCACTGAAACAAAGAGATAGTCTCTATTTTTGTTCTCTCAGCACACGGGCCCGAGCAAATGCCTTTTAAAAATCTTTAAAATTGTCCATTCAACTCAAAGTTACTGAGTGTAGCAAAATGTCGAAGACATAAAGTCGGGGAAGATTGAATAAAATAATGCGAGGGGACAGATTAGTCATGGAGTTGAGCCCACACGCTCTTTCAGCCACTGCACAATGCCACTTTTTATAAGCGGCCCCCATCTCCACAAAGGCTGCGTTCAATATATCGAGAATGATACATGGTCAGACGTGTAATCTCTCTTTGATTCTCTGCTCTCATTCATCCCACAACCTTTTCAGGCCTGACACTGATGAGCTACTGGGCTCAATCACGCACACACGCAAACACACAGTCAAACGTGTATGCTCATTATCCATCACCAGTGTGCATAGAAGTAAAAGAACGTGTGTCTACGTGGTTGCACTGAAAAACGATCATGTGTTTTCACAATGGCAACCTGTGCCCTTCAGGTCCCAGCTGCGCATCACTTCCAAACTACTGAGTGACATGAAATAACTGTTATTTTATGTCACTTAGCATCCAACATGTAGTCGTACCATTCTCTCTGAGCCTCCACTGTGTGTCATCAACTCATCGTAAAGTTGAAGCCACACACAGACCTCATTAACATTAATCAATGCCGTGTCTATATGGAACCATGATTTAGATATATTTTTGCTTGTTCATAATGTGGCCGTTCGTCCAGTAATGCATGGATAACGACTGTGCTCACAGTGTGTTTATTATTAATCTTCCGTCACTCATACATGAACATTCCCAGCTCACAGTGGTCGTCACACTGTCGTCATCTCACTGTTGATGGCATTTCCACTGCCTGGAGACGCCAGAGCAGCCTGCTGCAGGCAGGTCTGCTCAACTTATCCATAATCAAAAGACGTCAGTTTATAATAAGTGTAATTTATAACGTTCCAACATGCACAACATTGGCCCTTTCAATAATTTGACTCCTAGGTGATGAGCATGTACCTGGTCATTAGTACCAGCTGGTGTTGGGCAAAAACACCAGCCTCAAACTTCGATGACAGAAGATCTCCACTCTGGTTTACTGCTGCCAACAAAGTCAGATATGTTTTTTTTGTTTGTTTGTTTGTTTGTTTTTTCATTTGATTCTGTATAACAAATAGACTTCTGTTTAAACTGATTTTGTTAGTGCTTGCTGTGAATGTAACTAATAAGGCCTGCAAGTTGTCGAGAAGCATTTCCTCGTGTGTTTCTATGACATCACAGTGAGTAGTTGAAGTCAACTCAACTTCCATCATTTTGACCTTGACTTTAAATAAAATATGAGGTTGTACGACCTCCAGTATGCTCTAAGATAGTGTTTCTCTATTCCACTGCCCTGCCTCATTTACTGCCACACACCTAAATGGAATAAGTAGGTGATTAACAGGTTTTTGCAGCACCTGATGGCTTGCAGAGGAGGTCATACAATCATTTGAATCAAGTGTTCTGGAACAGAGACACATCTGACATACGCTGGGCAGTGTTCCCTGGACCGACACTGGGTAACACTACTGTAAAGCAAGGGTCCTCCAATCCAGGCCTACAGGCCCAGGGTCCTAAAACCTTTAGATGTGTCTCTGCTTCAACACTCCTAAGTCAAATAATTAAGTCATCAGCAGGACAATAGAGAGCTCCACTGCACTGAGGAGGTGATTTAAACATTTTGTCCAGGTGTGTTGGACCATGGACTCATATAAAAGTTGCTCCTGTTCCGCTTATAACAGTTCTAACCATGCAGAGACACCACAAGATGCATTAACAGACCTAGCGCTTGAAGTATTTTCCTATGCTATTTTATCTCTGCCAAGACAGCTTCTTATTTGAGACATTAAATGCATGAGGTGAGCTTATCTGCTTGGCTATGTCTGTGCAGAGAACCAGACTTTTTAAGGTACCCATGACATCACAAAGTTTCCTTTCTGAAACTCCTCCTCTCCCCAACCAACAAGAGCTGAACTACTAATTCAACTCTTGATGAATCAGTAGCTATGCCGGCTTCCTGTATTCAGTCCTTCTGTAAAACAGTCTGGTGCAACAGAACAGCGTTGGTCATGACCACCCTGACTACATACACCATATAGACTGTAGATGTTCCTGCATAGCTAAATGAGTTATTCTGCCACATGACAAGCCATGCTCTAAATGTAGAGCTCCAAAAGTCTGGAACAAAGTCTTTGAGGTAAAGCGGGGCTGAGTGGGACTGCAGATGCCCAACTGATGCGTCTGGTTCCAGTTGACCTGTGGGTGGAACCCGTGTCCATGGAATAAGGAAGTCCCTGACCATATCTGCTTAGTGCACTTCTGTTGCAACTGCCTGGTCAGTGGTGGAGTGTCAGGCAGCCAGCAAGCCAATGGGAACCTTCGGTGGCTGGTCCCAACTGCTCCACGATCTGCTGCGGAGTGGACTACAGGAGAGCATCTAGGACTAATCACATCAGATTCCCACAATGTGTGAGGAAACCATCTGGCTTCTGCTTCAGGGAAACCGCTCCTCTAAATACTCTTTCCTAATTAGGTCAGATGGGTTCCAGTTGGAGGCCACGCCTGCTGGTTGCATCCTGCAGAGGAAAAGTAAGAGACAACAAAAACCAGCCCAGCTCCTGCACACAGCACCGTGGATACGACAGGAAAATTATATAAAGAGCAAAAACAACAAGTACAAGTTCTAAAACACACTTTGGCCACTAAAAACATTTTGCGAAGAATTGTGTGGAACTTGAATCAAATGCCAAAATTTCATTAATTTAATTAATTTGATTAATTGTAAAGATGTTTTTCAAAAGTTGCCTGACTTGCAGAAATTAAGGAATAATTCACTTCTTTCCATTTTGCAAGCCAATAGACTCTGCAAGTTTGTGTTAACTAACCAAACTGCAAACGACCATTGGCCTTATCACCAGAGGATTTTTATGAAATTCACTGTAGGTTGATGTCTGTACATAAACCAGTCTCTTTATTTAAAAATGGGACTACCTTATAATGACTTTCAGTCATAATTAGAAAACAAGCACAATTTTTCTTTTCCCTGACTCTTTCCCTTTTTCTATCAGTCACTGTCTCTCGTTCTCACACACACACCGCCCCTCCGCCTTTCCTTTCTCTTTCCTTTTTTACACCAGTAGCACCTGGACCTGCACTATTCATCATACTGATGACTCGGAACATGAATTAGTTTTCTTTTTTTATGGTGGGAGATGAGAGGGCCAGATGGCATTAAATAAAAAAAAAGTTTGAAAAATAAGAAAAGAGCAATGAGTATCGGAGATGGTGTGTGTGTGTGTGTGGGAGTGTGTGTGTGTGTGTGTGTGTGTGTGTGTGTGTGTGGCAGAAGGAGGGGGGTTAAATGGAAGAATTTAAGCAGAGGACAACATGTTTTTCTACTTTTTAAAACTATTGTCTTTGTTTCTTTGCAGTCTGTCTTCACTGTTATCAGGGAGCATGCAGGGTAGTTAAGGATTAAGGTCTTGGGTTTTTTACGCCATAAGGTGCAGAATTAGAGCTTTTCACATGACCTCCATTGTCATTTTCTAACAATTCAAACAAGGAAATTGTAAAACTCTAATTAATCAGTATAATAGAGGCCAGATGAAGCACTGCCAATTGGAGCTCGTCTTGCACAAGGTGAAGTGGTTTTGTTCACTGGCTGTCTTCTTCACAGTGGCCTGGTCTCTCTTTATTTCACTCATGTGCCTCTCTCACTCTACTCTCTCATAGCTTTGTACTTGTGTGTTTTTTTTCTCTGAAAAGCAGAAAAGGGTTCTCCTCTAGAGGGCCAGGAGGTGATGGCTGTGTTATTAGGGCATTAATTGTGGCCAATTATAGTTGTGCGATTGCCTGCTCACTACCTGCCGCATGTGGTTTGCCTGTGGGAGTCGAGCAGTGATCCAACCATCAGCCGGCCTTCACCAATTTTAGTAGCTGCTTGTTTCACTGAATACTGACAGCTCACTTTTCATCTTCTAATGTTTTCTTCTTTTCTGCTTTGAATGAATGCAGCTAAGCATGTAGCAAATATAGAACTGTTAGAAGGATGTAGGTTTTTTTTTTTAACAAAAGGAAAAGTAATCATCTAAGAAGATCTGAAAGCTCAATTCAAATTTTTTGCTGCTTTTTAAGCATGATTGTTCATACTACTAATGAAATGTGACTAGTGTCAGACATCTGTGTGAAAGATGTGTGACCCTAAAACGACTCACAGGTGCAGAAGAACATCGACATCTCACTGTTTACGGAACTAATAATAAATGGAGTTATTTAAGGATGGATTTTAAATATTCATAAATGGGAGTCCACAGGATTGTTACAAAATAATAACAATACAAAGAAATCTCATAAAAGAAAGAACCACTAATAGTGTTGGTCTTTTGTGGAGAATTGAGTATAACCTCTGCAGAGAAGTCTGTTTGGATGCGTGGTCAGTCAGGAGCTGTAGGATTGCCGTGAGATG
>NW_015114515.1:0-19656 GCF_001443285.1 Poecilia latipinna
AAACAGCCTGCTTCCTTCTTCAGGGTTTCCTTCTGCTGCCTCGTGTCACCTTTTGCAGATTTTGGTCGCACCCCTACTCCTGGCTTCCTCCTGTATTCCCTCTAATCATTTACCGCAGCTCGCCTGTCAATCCACCTGACCCTTAGCTCCCTAAATCACCACAATGTATTCTGCGCCAAACCCTGACAGCATGTCGACATGATCCCGTGCTTGACATCCAGTGGGCTGGCTCCCATCTGCACAAATCTAAATCAAAAAGCCAAGCCCCAACCTGAATAGGGGGACAAAAGGAGGAGTGGCGGTGGTGGTTTTTTTGTTAGTTTGGCAGCATCCTGCAGGTGCACACAGATCCTATCGCTGAACTACAAGCACAACTTCCCAAAGAAAGTCACGAGCTTACACGAGCCTTCAGTTTGTAGCTGCAGCTATCGCCCTTAAAGCTAAAACCGCTGAGTATGCGGTTTTGATCATCAGCAGACGCTTAAGTAATGAGGGCAGAGAGGCAACGTTAGAGAACGTTTGTCTTGGTGCCCTGCGTCTTCGCGGAGTGTTTGTTTGCCACAGACGCTGTGCGCCTCAGCTGTGGCTTGTGTGTGCTCATGTAAATGCGTTTGATGAGCAGGATGGCAACACAGATGCCCTGCGGCTATAACAGGTGGCACAAGAGCAGCGGAGAAGCGCTGACCCTCGCTGACCCCGAGCTGCACCTTCCCTCCTACGCAGTGCCAGCTCGGCACTCCAGCGCAGAGCCGACGGACTCTTTAGAAACCAGTCAGCTTGAGGCGAAAACAGAAAGAACTGACCAAACGTTGTTCATGGTTTGTCTTCGATTCAATTGTAATAATTTGTAAAACATAAACCTAAAAAGAAAAAGAACCGCAGACATCAGCTTCTTTTGGGCCCCTTCTCCTTCAGGTAAGATAACAGTTTAATACGGCACATTTTCCTCGAGGCCTTGCTTCTTTTGAAACCCTGCCTGATCCTGTCAGTACTTGCGGAGGACAAAGCTGGATGAAGTTAGAAATCATCTGCTGACTGGAGTCACACAATTTCCAGCACAACTCGAAATCCCCGTCTTTTTCTGATCAGTGCAGGCATCATCATCGCTAAGCTACCAAAAGTAGCCGCAAGGCACAATTCACAGAGCCGGACACTGTGAGGAATTGCTGAAGTCAGCTATTTGGAGAGAAAGAAAAAAAAAGAATTAAAAAAAAAAATCACAAGAAGGTATGCAAAAGCTTGACAAAAGAAAACGATATTTTCGACAACATATATGGAAAGGTCTGTTATTTATTCCTTAATGAATGGTCAACAGTATGAAGATATTTAGATTGTTGTTCTTTCACTATAAAGTTCTTAAAGATGAACTTTATAGTGAACTTAAAGCCTATTAAATTGGTATTGTGGGGTGAAAGCTTTACAAAACCCCAACATCAGTGATCAGCCACAAATTTCTGATCAGTGCATTTAAAACACCAAAAGTCCACGTTGCTCTCCATCTTTTTTATGCCTCCTCCACCGTCCTCCTCCGTCTGTTTTTTTTTGCTGCATCTCTGTTTCTCTTCTCACATGAATCCCGGTTTCCATCCGTCTCTACGATGTAACTGTTCAATTAGGCAGCCGGTGTCGGACTGGAGATCACTTTGTGCACCAAACTGTAGCAGGGGTTAATCATGGACTCTAAGTCCAGCTACTGACCGACACCAGAATCTCTGTTGCACCAGAATTTCCCATGACGGCCCTCAGATTTAGCCTCCACCGCAACGCAAAACTCACCGCATTGAATAGTATGATAATGTGACCAGCAGTGGGTCTCTGTGGAAGGGGGTGGGGGGATGAGGCAACGCTTCCACACAGAGGATCCATAAAAACCGACTCGTTTGACTACAAGGTGCCATTCAGCTGCTGCATCCCCATCTATTGTGTGCTGCATGTTTATGGATGTTGCACAGATGGCAACAAGCCATTGTCGGGTGCGAGAGGAACTTCCTGTTTCCTCTCAGAGCCACAGAGGGGGTTCATCTGGGGCAGCCGAGACGCGCAGGGAGCTCGAACACGCACTGGCATGATGTTCGCCGGCGATTTTAACCATCACAGTGTCAGACGTGTTCAATGTGCCTACAGAACACCAGAGGAATAACTGCTCACATGCATAGAATAGCTGCTTCTGGTGATGCAGATCTAACAAAACCGGTAGAAAATGTTTTCGTGCGATTGTCAAAAGGACATCCAACAGGCGGACAGCAGCTGGCATCTGGAAGCACGCAGCCAGGTGACTTCCTCCTGTTTTCTGTGGAACACCTCCACCGTCTGCTGCGTGCGCTGCCCCACCCTTTTTCCTTCTGTGGCTCCTTCAGACTGAACGCCTCCCTCATTTCCCCTCTCTCCTGTTGATATCTGAATCTTTTCTTGCCTCCTTGGCAGTTGTTTTTCCTTCTTCCACTTCTTTTCTCTTTGCACCATTTCAAGAAATTCTGCCCCCTGCAATCAAATCCTCTGCAGAAGATCACGTAGTTTGTTCAGCTGCGTGCGTGTAGCCGAGTTTCATCCTCTGCATCGGTGAAATTCCTCACGCAATCAAGGGCTGTACTTAACATTGAGCCACGCAGCTATTAGCTGGGGGAGGGGAGGATATGATTAGAATTTAAAACTGCAAAAAATGAAGAGGGGAACATTTAGGAATGTAGGAATTGCTCCCAGTTTTCCAAGAATGCTGATTGTCTGATGGGTTTTTTTTTTTGTTTTTTTTTTTGCTTTAAACATTTTTACATTGCATGGTGTTGTAAATGCATACTAATACAGCCAAACCAAATAAATAAATAAACAGATCAAACTACAAAAGCACAGTTTTCAGTATATCATATCAAAAAACTTTCACCACATCACATAACAAAGTGCACATGAGGTGGTTTTAAGCAGAAATGATGGGCAGCCAGATGTTATCGAGGTGCCACAAACGTTCCCCAGTGCTGCTAAGTATTTAATATTAATGTCACCCTGTTGCATGCAATGCACTCAATGCAAAATTGAAATGCTGCAATATAGAATGTTTTGCAAAAATACAAAGCAAAATGTGACCACACGACTCCATTTCCCAGTGTCGCAATTACCCCTTTGCTTTTCTCTTACAAGTAAATTAAAATTACTTTCAAGTAAATGGCTGTAAATTACAACGTTTACTTGTAAATGACCCCACAAAAGGGGGGGAGGCGGGAAAGTCCTGCTGCAACTGCAGGCGAAAGGCTGCGAGTGACTTCCACGAAGCAGGTGGAGGATAGTGACAGAAGACGAGGCACAGGTGAGATACCACAGCGAGCTGCCTCCACCTCACAGCCTAATTAGACCCATCACATCAGGCAGTTCGCCGCCACTCCGTTTCCATGAACTGACAATCGGACGCCTCTCGTCTGAAGAAGATCCTCTTACCTCCAAAGTGATGCTCCTCCAAGCCGGCGGGTCCTGGCGTCCCTTTTTCCTCCCTCTCCTCCTGATCTAATTGTGCCTTTTCTTCCTCCTTTTTGTGAAACTGATTGTGCCCCCTCTCCTCTCCTCTCCTCTCTCTCTCTGCTGATGCTGCAGTGATAGAAAAACACACCCTCCTTTGGCCGCGCTCTCTCCCTCCTCTCCCTGACTCTCATTGGCTGCCTGTTAGGGGTGACATCACCCTTCTTCTTTGCCTGTCTGCCTCCCTTTCTCCTCCTCCATTCCCTCCCTGCCTACCTCTCTCTCTCTCTATCTCTCACTCTCTCTCTCTTCACCTCAGTCTCTGTGGATTCTGACCATTCCTTTATTGTGCTTCTCCTCCATCCTCCCTCCTGTTCCCTATGCACCCATTTCTCTTTACGCGGTCAGGGTTATTACATCCATCAGCCTCCCTTATTTTGGTTCAAGCAGGTATGATGATGCACACCGAGCTCGTCGCCTGTGGCCCTTTAACACTCCTCTGTTCTGCTGCCGCTTCATTTCAGGCGCTCACATCACAAATATATTTGCTTTTTTTTTTAAAAAAAATTTCCACACCAACTTTTAATTCACCGGATAAGGAAGTTCAACAGAGACTCAGCTCTGTAAACGTTGCCGTGCTGAATGTTATATAACGAATAAAATAAATAAATAAAAAATGCGTCAGGAATCAGTTTTGTCTCTTATCTGAGTTGGGAGGGTGATGGAGGGCGATTAACAGATTTCTGGGTAATAAAGAGCTGTGCGGTCCAGGGATCCCTTGGCTGTGCTCCTCATTGTTGCCAGAGAGAAGATAACAGAGTTGTTAAATGTCATTGGGCGGCTTTAATCCAGCACACACGCTGATAAAGATCTTTTGTTTGACATGCTTTTATCCGCGGCTCCGTGATTAATACTAATTTATGTTTTCCGTCGTTTGCCTCCGCTCCCCCTGCAGCTTTATCCGCGTTTCTGATATTTTCAATGCTCTCTCATTTCCTTTGAACAAACTGTATAAACAGGTGCTTGATGTTTGTGAAGTCCCCCCCCACCCTCCTCCTCCTCCAGAAGCCCTTTAAATCCACTAAACAATTGCCACCCCGCTCAATTTCACACTTCTTCGACTCAAAGCAGCCGGGAAATTTTTCATTTGTTGCCTGCAGACGGTTGAGCCGTTTACCTCTCACTGTTCTCAGATTACACCTGCGACAACTTCAGGTTTTATTCTCTGCGTTAACGCGCGGGTCTGAAGCCTTCGAGCACGTCTGCAAGTAAACACTGTGAAATTTAGCAGATATCAAAAAGACGGGGGGGGGTTAAGACCGGTCGTCACCTTCCCTCTGCAGAGAGAGATTCTCTGATCCGATCCAGTTACTTTCTGAGCAAAATTCAGTTTAGGGATGTGAAATAATAAAGAGTGAAGGTTTTCAACTGAAGGTCATAAACGGTCGTCTATATTCATTCGGCCTCGCTGTCTTTGTCTGGACAATGACAGCAGAAACTGGCATTAGGCGTCTGCAGGTTAATCACGATGCATTTCATAACCATTTAGATCAATTATGGAGATGAACATCAGCTGTGTGTGGGTCTGATCCCCATTTTGGGAAGTCATACAATGATCCCTCTTGATCAAATCAAAATTAAACGTGAGCAATCTCCAGTTTTTTGTTGTTCTTTTTTTTTTTTCAAGGCAGGTGCAAAATGTCACCATACGTTCGATATGAGACGCCCCGTAGATCCATTTGTAGTCAAAAATGTCAAGTATGAAAAGACTAAAACTTCAAAAGTCCATAATAACGAAGGGCTCAATTGACCGGCAACAACGAAAACACAGAGACACACTTGCACCGAACGCTTCTGTCCTCGCTTCTGAAATAAGAACAGAGACAATTAGCCCAGTCACACACATACAGTCCACGTCTCCTCCTAAAAATAAAACTCTGAAATGAGGACATTAGCCATGTCCGGTCCTGAAACCCCCCTCTCCTCCCGCCTCATTCCTGCTGGGTTGCTGCTGTTTTTCCATTGTGTTTCCCCTGCCTGAGGTCTGCCAGCGGGTCCATCTGCCCCCGGTGTCCACGGAGCTGCCAGGCATTTGGACAAAAGCTGCCACGGCAGCAGACAGCATGGGAAAAATGATGGATGGTGCGAGGCAGGTGAGAACCTCTAGCGCTGTTCCCAGCAGAGGGTTGATGGGCTGAAGGGAGGCCGAGGCGTGGAGGGTCAAAATCTGTGTCTGCTCGGCTGCCAGGAAGGAAAACAACAACCAGGAGAGAACATGAGGAGGAAGGGTTCGTTCCTCATGAGATATATTTAAAAGTCAGCCGGAGACATTTTGCAGGAAAGCTACTAAAACCAAATCAGCGCTCAGATGCAAGTAAACCACTTTTCATCTAGGAAAAGATAGCTCTCTCAGATCGATCTGTTGTGAAAGCACTTGGACCGTCTCGTCTCCTTAAGTCAAGAGCTTCATGTCTCCTCGACCTTAATGAGTAGACCTCCATTCTGCCGCTACACTCCCAGCCTTTCATGCGTGAAAGACTTTTATACCTGCCCACATTAGAGGATCTCTACCCGTCTTCCTTCCTCCGGAGGTCTGAGCTGCGAGTCAGGAGTGAGAGAGACAGTTTGTGAATGAACGACTCGAACCCTGGAGCTGGAGGAAGAACAGATGTCATCAGTAGACGACAAAGAGACAAAGAGGAAGACATTTCCATCGGCTTAAAAAGCCAAAAGCAATACAGCAAATGGCTGCAGCAAGGAGGAGGCAAGAACCCAGACGGAAAGCACGACACGTTAACGTTCGCAGAGGAAGAGAGAGAAGCAAAACGCAGCGGCAACAAAGCTTTAATAGGCGCATCTTACCTTCAGGATGGACCTCTTTGGCTTTCAGACCTGCCTTTGAGTTGTTCACAGTGAAGATTCAAGCAAAGGTGTTGAAAACCTCGTTCTGATGCTCAGTTTCAGCTCCAGCAAAGTTACCTTCACTGCATCTTTATGTCTGAGTGGACGGCATTGCCACCATGTGACTGGTTGAGCCAACATTTGGGTTTTCAAGCAATTAAGCAGATAATGTTGGGCGAGTGACATAAGTTACAGATCTCTTGAGAAACAACAAATATTCAAATTCTGGAGCTGTATAACTTCAGGCCTCCCTAATATTAGAAACCAGTTGCAAGAGAGACATTTCTATGCATTTCTAGGAATAATAACACAACTCTTAAGGATACAATTTGACCACGAAAACATCTGTATTTGGAACGTTTTATAAAAACTACGTAAAGAAGTTGACTCATGACAACGGAGCTGGTTGGATTTATCCAATGTTTTGGGTGAATTCCTGAAGATTTGGACAATTTCCTAGTTTTCCTGGTAAAAGGCCGTAGAAATGCTGCCAGGAAAGACTCACAGTGCTGGGAAATTCAACAAAAATTTAAATATTTCACAATGCTATACTGTTCCTACCCCCTTATGACGTGACCACATGTTCCCGATAAAGGGCTCTTTGTCAGTTTATTGCACTCAACATACACAGTGTCTGTTAACACATGAAACAAATTTGGGTCTTTCAACGAGAATCAGCAGAAACAAAGCAGATATAAAATATGCATCGGCTCAGATGAATCGTTTTGAGGTCAGCCATTTTCACAGTCATTGTTGTAAACAGGCAGACACAACAATGGAGACGTCAGAGTCATCGTTTGATGTTTCTCCAAAAACCGTATTGTCTATGAGCAGGAGCTTATCAGAGGGAGTTTTACCTAATCAGGGGTGATAATCAAATATTTCTTGACAAGCAAAAGAATAATTGGAAACGGGGTCTATTGAGCAGTGTAAAATTAAATTAGATGTGACATTTGAGCATTTTATGGTGTAGCATGGAGCAGTTACAATGAATTTCAGGTACATTTATGTACAGACATCACAACTGCTTCTAAATTTAATGAAAATGCATTCACACTGAAAACAGGATGTCAGTGGTTGTCATTTTGACTTCTGTTTTGTAGTTCTCAGGTTAGCGTTAACGTGACAAAATAAAAGAAAAACAAGAGAAGCAGTCATGAACCAGAGCTACGGACGCCAAGTGAGCGCTTTTTCTTCTAGATTACGTGGTATCTGATGTTGTCCTGGCTTTTGGAGGCGCATTGATCTGCTTAAAGTCATTATGTGGGCAGAAGGTCAGCCAGCCGTTTCTGACCTGGAGTTAATCACTTGCTAATTGAAGGGAAATGACTCTGATTTAGTTTCCTGCCATCCTTCAAGTGGCCATGCAGCTAAGTGTGGCCAACACACCCCATGATGAATGTGAGCTGCGTATAGAAATCGTTTCCTTTTTTTATTATTATTTTTGCTTGGAGCTCATGCATAGAGCTTCTCGAAAGGCACGCTTGACGTGGACGTTTCTTCTTCTCTCGCTGGGGTTATTCTCACATTGTCTCCAGATTAGAATCATAAGATCCAGTAACTATTAATTAGCTTAAAAAAAAAAAAGTAATTAAGTGTCATAACATTTTAAAATTGAATCATCGGTAGAAGCCACCAAAGCAGAAGTTATCATACACTAAATATATATTCTTCAGGCATGATTGTGTTCCTAATATCTGTTGGTGTCTGGCATACATAACAGATCTAATCTAATTATCAAAGCACAAATAAGATTTATCGAATTAGATTTTGATTACCTTCTGACTGCCTCCAGTGTTTAATGACCAGAGGAGAGGAGATGTGTAACGGAAAAGATAATGCAACACCAGAAGACGGGTAATCATGGGAAGGATGTCAGATCAACGCAAATTCAAGAAAGACAACATTTCTCAAGCTTCGGGACGAAGTTCTTTCATATAAAATACTAAACTCTAAAATTAGCAAAACGTGAAGTTTGAATCTTAGCAAATTCGAGAACAGATGAGAAACAAAGTCATTGACATCTACAAGTGTGGAAAGATTCACAAAGCCATGTTTGAGGCCAACATGAAAAAAAAAATCTAAATATAAAATACCGCATACCTGGTTGGAGCTTCTTCTGCATCGATGTGGCGTGTTGCGGAGGTGGTCAGCCTGCGGTTCTGCTGTGGAAGTCCAGGTCTCTTCGGGTCGTCTGCATGGCCGGGTCCAGGGCCTTTCGTCCTCCTATTAATGATGCTTCACGTTGTCTATGGGATGCAGATCAGGTTAGTCTGATGCACAGTAACACAGTGACACTGAAACAGCTTTTGGTACCTTCATCAGCGTGGGCCGCTGCCAAGTCTGGAAAATGAGATCAGCGTCTCTGTGACTCATCTGGAGAGGGAAACATTGAGGGCTCTATAGTTTCCTGGTAGACGACTGCGCTGACTGTGGCCTTGCTGAAGCAAAGAGAATCAACAGTTTTCTCTCCATTTCGTGTTGAAAGACTCATTGAAACTACTGAACAGAGGTCAGGTTCTTTTTCTTAGCAAGACATTTTGGATGTCGTCTCTGGTTTAGAAGAGGCTTATCACAATTTAACCTAATATAACGCATCATCTCAAGGCACTTAGCTACGAAACAAAATTCAATCTAATCATACAGACAGAAGTCAATACATTCTGATTGGACTGCACTGTTTGAGGGTCACCTAAGGCGATTGCATCAAATGAAGGGATTTAACAGTCATGCCTTATTCCATGGATCTGAATAATTGTGCCATTTCCCTCCATAACTTTAAACAGCCTTTGCTTCGCAGCCCTCTTTTGCTACACTTTTTCCTTCCACTCAACTTTTCATTAAAATTCTCAGATATAATTCTCTTTAAATAGCCAGCTCCTTTAGCAATATCTTTTTTTTTTTAAGAAGAAAGGATTGGTCTTTATTGATCTTTTGTAATATTCCACTTAAAAAAAACAGAGGTTTAGTTGTCAGCCATGATAATAAAAAACTAATAAAGCAATCCACATAATTTGAGTTTCCTTTTGTGACATTTCGATACATAGGGATTCATGTAGATGGTGTCCAATCACCTGGGTCTTTTTTATACATGTTGCATAATGTATAATCTGTTTACACAGGGATCCCTCTGCTGTATTCACAAATAATAAGTCGTCTATTTAGGTGGAGCGTCTAACCCTTCTCTGGTTATTGCAACTTCTACATTACATCCCTCCCAGTGGCTCCATATTATTTCTCTAAATGACAGCCTTAAGGAGCTGACCACATGACACGATCTCTAAAGTGACGATGAGGCTGAGTTCCATGCAGCGGCACGTCTCTTCTAAAATGCCACAAGGTGCCCACCGCTGTGCCCCCGAGGGGAGGTGAGCCAGAGACTTCTCGGGGAGGGAGCTGCAGAGGGGTAGCAACTGCAGAGGCACGGAGGTAATAAAGACAATGACCTTTAATGCAAGCAGACTGTCGGTTCTAGTTTGGCGTGGACGGTGGAGCTTCTGTGCTCGAGTGTGAGAGCAAAATCCACACGCGCCCCAAACTGAAGGATCCGTCCATCGGTGAAAAAAAGCCAAAGAATTGAGTTGTCTTTTTTTTTTTTGTTGTTGTTGTCGTCGCTCTCCACCGTGAACTTTCATCCTCGCAGGCAGAGCAGAGACGGCAGCCTAATCAGGAGGTGGTGATGGCGCCGACAGATTGGGAATGTGACATAACACCCTCCCTAAGTTGTCACGCCGCTGTCAAAACCGGGGGTGGTCCTGTCCACCTTGATATAATCAAGCCCCTCCTTCGTCCACACGTCGGGTGTAAATGGTTCACAACAGTTTGCTGTGAAAAGCTCCCCGAAATAAAGACAACAAACAAAAAAAAAGTGTGAGAAAATACAAAATCCTCCATGGAGATGGCGTTTTGAATGTCTATGGAGAATAAATTACTGAAATAACTAATTAAAAGGAATTTTGGAATTTAAGCCAAAGTTTATTATTCAATATTCATCAAGCCTTCCTTCTCTCCACCATTTTATAAATGAAACGCCTGATTGGACAAGAGGCTGATTAATGTTGCAGAGAAAGTTCAAAGCACTACGATCAGTTTCCTTCGGTATAAATGCGTCTCATGATGATTTAAAAATTAAACCATTTAGCCTAATGAACTGATTTTTTTCTCTCCCCTTTCCTCATATGGGCTCTGCTCTAAAAGAAAAAAAAAAACACATTTTATCATTTCACTGAGTGAATGCTGTTGCATGTGATTTATCCTACAGTCCCTGAAAGCAGCAGCACTAAAAAGTATTAGGCTGAGATCCTTCTGGCTCATGTACAAAGTACTCATCATTAATGGACTCCACCGGCCTTCATTTCCTCCTCAGCTAAAGTGGCAAGAACAAACATTTTAACTGAGCTATTGATCAAAACCTAAAATACTGACGCACTCTGAATGCTTCACATCCTTCACTTTGGTAGCCCTAATTGGGAAAGAGTGCAACATTAAAATTTCCCCAATTAGAAAATAAAAGTCCAGCCAAGTAGAGCATTAAAGACAGAAGAAGCCAGTAACTCTGGAGGAGCTTCAGGGAGCCACCGCTCAGTTTTAGGAATCAGATGGTAATAAAACTACCAGCCGTGAACTCAGAGAATCCAGATCCTGTGTGTGGAAGACGACTACCAAAACATAAACCACATGCCCAGACTGAAAACTGATGGTGGCGGCGGCGGCAGCAGCAGCATCATCATGCAGTGGGGAGGTTTTTCTTCAGCATGGAAGCTGGTCGGTGGTGACGGAAGATTAGCAGTTACATAAAGTAAAACCTGAAAGAAAACCTGTCGGAGGATCACCGTTTAGGAAAAAGAATGACCATAAACATACAACAAGAGCTACAATGGAAAACCTTAGAATCAAAAGCTTATGTTCAGAAATGTTTTCCTTGCAACCTGACTGAGTCTGGGGAGTTTTAGAAAGAAAAACATGCAAAGATTTCAGACAGACCTGAATAAACGGTCGTTTTCTTTCCATACTACGACGACGGACTACTTTGCATTGGTACATCACATGAATGCATTGAACTCTGTTGTAGTTGTGAGGTACAGTTGACGGGGTTATTAACACCTTTGCAATGTACTGTCAGGTGTCAAATATGTAATTGTGCTGTAAAGAAATAAGCAGCTCAAAAAATAAAAAGGTTAGAGTTGTTCCAAAACTCGACATCTTTTGCCAAACGATCTAGATATCTCTAGCTGACTGTGATAGGAAATTGATTACTTTTAGCTTTGCTACACAGTTTCTGAGAAATAATCAATTCTGGGTTTTTTTTGAGGTTTGCAATGAAATCCTTTGCAATGCAAAATCCAGGCGTAGATTCCATTCCCATGTATTTGCAAATCAAAACCCCAAGACAGCAACAGATGCTTGAGGAGCCACGAGCGCTTCATAAATAAAATAATGTGGCTGGTCAACACGTTGTGAAAAAAATAAATTCCTGCATGACAGCACTGTAATTTCATTCATCACGCCTCAGCACGCACCAAATCAGACATGGAGGCTCCCTATTCTGCCACTGGTGGAGTTCAGGTTCCCTCAGTGAGGGCTGAGGTGGGGGAGGGTTAAGTAAGCAGCGGAGACTCATCGGCGGGTGGGCTGCGTTCGATCCCCACTGTTGTAGGGATTCCTCGGGCGGAACTAATTCAGCACGCAAGAGCGGTTAAAAGAAGGTGAATACACAGGGGGACGACCGGGAGGAAAAGCGGGAGCGACAGGTGCAGGCATGCAAGAGCTGAAGCGGAAGGAAACCCCGAGCAGGCAGCGCGCGGCTTTGGCTGCTGCTGCTGCTGCGGTTTCACAAAGCAATCCGTTTCCAGCCCCGGATGAAAGGAGACGTTTTTCCTACTGAAAACAGACTCTGCTGGAGAGCTGTGAACTTTTGAGAAAAACGGAAGGTGAAGAGTAGTTCTCCGTTTCTTTGTGGTTTCTAGATACATAAGCAGTGAATGACAGGAGATCAGGATGAGCCAACAGGTGGCTCACTGAAATCTAAATTTCAGTGTCTAATCTCCTTAAACGATCTTGAATGCGCCACGCTGATCTAAGACGTATCCATCTTCATACATCTGAGACTTCACGAGAGCACTCGAGGCTAAATTGTAAGCTGAACAGGTAAATAATATGCGATCATACTCGGTTAGTTAGAATATATGTGGCCTGTCAGAGTAAAAAGTATTTTCTGAAATAACCTTGAAGCAAAAACTAAATTTTCCATTAAAAACATTTCTCTATTAAATGTTTTTAATGACAGTCTAATTGTATATGTCATATTTTCATTACCTGCAAGTGGAAAATCATAACAGAAATAAAGGCTTTTAAACATCCATTTGTGTATAATTAATTTGTTTCACTCAATGAAAAAGTTCCTGAAATAAATGAGCTTTTTCAGTAACATTCTAATTTATTGAACGGGTCTGCCTTGCATTCTAGGATGTCATCAAAAAGTTCATTTATCTCAAAACAAATTTGAAGTGTTTCTCGATTAAACTAGATGGATTTAAGCACATAAAAACTTACACATGAAATGTTTTATAGAAAACGTGTTCATGTATTGTACTGCAGATGGACTGCGCTACTTGTGCATAGATTACTGCACCAATGCGGCGTGACATGGAGATCAGCACGTCATGCTGCATCTAATCTAGGGTGCTTCATTAGAGTTCTGTCTTCCTTATGGTTTTTATAAGGCTGGATTGTTGGCCGATCAACAGGGTTACCATGGTCACGTTTGACAGTGCAGGCAGGTAACAAGTTCTGCAGTAAAAGGGAGAATCTGCAGAGGTGATCATGAACTGCTCCAACATTTCTTATGCACGCCATTCCTCCTTCCACTAAATCTTTCACGTTTGCCCTGAACTTCTTTAGCTGGTTCACTCCTTGTTGAGGGCATAGGTGACTGCCTGTTGGACGACTGTTCTGTCAGCGTTCTTCCCCTTGGCAGAGTGATGCAGGAAAAAAAATAATTCTGAATTAGTTTTGTTTTTCACTGGTGTCGATTCTCAGGAATCTAGGAAGCGACAGGCCTAACTGCTTCAAGTAGAAGGTAATGGGTAAGGTTAGGTAATCACCGATATAAAGCAGCTTTGGATGCTATTCCAATTTATTCAGTCATCTATAGAGTAGCTTGCAACTGGCTCCACTGCTCTCACCAACATTCCCAAGTGTGTTTAAAATGTGGCCCATGTGCAGGTGGAACTCACTAATCTTGCTATGTCAACCAAGCTGCCTGCTCTACCTGGTGTCCAGGTCCAGTCCTGCAGGTTTTAGAAGAGTCTCTGCTCAAACTCAGCAGATTGAAACAGTCCATCTGGGTCCTCAGCGTGTCAAAGCTTTGCAGAGGCCTGAAAATCAACCATCACTTGATGGAGGTACCAGGATGAGAACTGAAACGATACAAACCCTCGAGGAGATCCAAGTTTATCGTCTATGAGTAAATGTGTTTCTTATGATGGATAGTTTCCCTCACCTTTAATATCCTGCTGTAAGCTTGCTGCTTTACAGTGAGAAGTGCTGATGGTGTGATGTTTGGATCTGATCAGTCAGACACAAACATTTTAAATGCTGATGTAAAATAGTACAAAAAAACGTTATGTGTTTGAAGACCCTCGATAAGGATGGAGCCTCCATTTTGGTGCTGTTAAAATATCCAAGCACAGTGAAAACATGTCTCCTTATGATTTCGACTAAGCTTGAAAGTTCATTCATACAAGTATAAAATGTGAGCAAAGATCTACTTGTAGGTAAATGATTAGATTTTTAGAAAATGTCAGCTTTGCCACCTCTTCCTCAGGAGTGAAGGATGCTCTGGAATAGGACACATTCAGGGACCGCAGGAAAAAAAAAAACCCTGTTAAGAAGTTTCAACCCTAAGGCTTCCTGCAGTGCAGGATGACATCACACTGAAGTGATTCATCGCTCCATCTGGAGTCCAGCTACGGCAACTGTAGGAAATAAACTTCAAACAATGGCTAAAACACTTTTAAAGAGACAATGAATGAAATTTTATGCATTTATTCATGTAGTTATTCCACTCTGATTCAAAGGCTCAAGGCTGGGTCAGCGGTTTAATAGCCAAAAATACTCTAGAATTTATGGTTAATGTTTTTAAATCACTTTAAGGTTTTCTCTTCATTGTTTGTACCATCCTTCCTTAAAAATGCCACAAAACTTTGAAAAGTGCATTTTGGTGAATATCTCCAAAACTGAGTTGTTCGTACACCCCCAACCCATAAAAATGTCCCCCATTGTCAAGGCTTGTGATGTCACAAATTTGCAACAGGAAACCACCAACATGTTTGTTTGTTTTTTTTTTTTCCCCAAAGGTTTTATAACCATCCTGTTCAAACAACATTCTTTTTTTTTCTTTTTACACAGCCAGAGAACAAAAAAGGTTGAACATAATAAACTCCCAAACCTTTTGTACAGAGAAATCAAACTAAATGAAGAAAACATCTCTTATTAGTCCATGAATCCTCGCTTGCATTTGCGATAAATTGGGAAGGGAGACACGAGCGTGTCCAAATGAGGCTCTCTGTGTTGTACGCAATATCAATCAGTCTATTTCACTCGCTGGTTTTATCGGTTTTTATATGGAATAGAAACCAGCGAGACTAGGCCATTCAACAAGTAATCCAGTAATGTCTATGATAGTGTGTGCGTGCGTTCAGAGGTTATCAGTGTGAATGTGTCAGGAGTAGGCAAACTAATTAGGTGTATGCATGTCTGAGTCTCATGATTTAAGCCAGTCCGAACCCCTCTGAGCATTCCTGAATGGCCAACAGCAGCATGTGTCTCAGCTTCTCGTAGCTCTCGTAGGCTGGAAGGTCAAGCTGGTTAAAGCTGAGGAGGGACAGACGAACAGAAACGGTTAGCTCGGCTTCGTTCAGGCGCTCAGAAGCGACGCGTTACCGAGCCGCGTCTCGCTTACCAGGTGTGAGCAGATGGCAGACGGTCAGTTGACCGATCATCGCGGTGAATCTGGAACTTCTGGATGCCGTTCATGCCTTCTAGAGCAGCGAAACCCTGGAGGGGAACCTTGGATGTGCCGGTGACAAACTGCAGGAACTTGGCCCGGTCTGCCTGATCGAAGGACCGCAAGGCTCTCCAGAACCACTGGATCTGCCACGCAAAAGACGAGATGACAAAAAAGTGAGTATTTTTGCTTAAAAAACACGTTTGTTTTTTTTTTTTAGAGTATTCTGTATTTTGTAGAAACTAATTTTCTTCAAGTTTTAGTCAAATTTAAAAAGGCTTTGAGACTTTTTTAAGAAAAAAAAAAACTTCAATTTTGAATCTACATGAACTTTTAAAATTACAGTTTCACAACTAATGTTTAATACTAGATAAAGAAAGAACCCTTTGATTCATTTCCTCAAATAAGTTAGAGATAGTGAAAGGTTGGTGAAAAGTTGGAAGGACGGAGGGCAAAGTCCATGTCTAGTAGTTTGATCACAACAAAATCAAAACCTGACTTCTTTAGCCAGAACCAGAACAAACCTAATGAACGAACGCTTCCACGGTATTACAAGGGGAAAACAAAAAGAATAATTAAGTAAGAATACACCCAAGACCTAACTAAAAGTAATTAAAGAAACATTGTGGAAACCTGCATATTTCAGACTTCTCAAGGCCTAAAATTATTAGGACTGTTTTTTTTTTTTGTTGTTTTTTTAACTGAACTTTACCTGAATAGAGCTGGATTGGTATTTATGATATTCAGTGTTGGCCTTCAGGTCATCGATGTCGATGGTAGGCAGGCCAGAGATGAGCAGCTCCAGCTCCTGCTCTGTGAAGATGGAGATCAGTCTTTTGGGGATGATCTCGTAGAACCCCTCAAGGAAGGCTGCCAGTTGTTTGCGGATCGCGCCTAAACACAGAAATAAATACAATTACGGCCAAAACGAAAACAGTCTGAGAAGAAATATGCTTGAAATTGTTAGATTTTTCGATGTAAAGGCTTATGTAAGCGTAATACAGGTATAGAGGTCTTGTTCCAGCAGCACTATTTGTTTGCTGGATATTTAAGAATAATTCCTGCCATCTAGTGGCAGTGTTTCCACATTACACCTTTAGTCAGAATGTGGAGATTTAATATAATACCAACTTGTCAAACAAGCACAAATCTCCACTGCTGTTTACTCCTTAGTGTGACAAAGACTCATTGTTTGGGGACTAAATATTCAGAAGCTTACCAGTCATCTTCATCTGGCACACCAGATGAACGTACTCCTTCTTATTTTCCTCGGTGACGATAATGTTGGCGCCGTTCGGCTTGAGGTCCCTGACTTCACACACTCCAAACTCTTGGACCTAAAACCAGCGGTAGTTGCAAAATACAACTTTCACATCTCAAATTACGTTGATTGGACAGTCAAGTTCTATCTAATAGGTGGTGATGGGAAATCAACCACAGATTGAAACACGGCAGATACAGACCTCTGTGCTGAACGTCAGCTCATAGCCCAGTGTGGACACGTCGTTCTCCAACAAGTACACCAAACCCTGGAAGAATGGGTAGTCCTCGCTCTCCATGTCTGTGTACCTGTAGAAAACAAAAGATGAGTGCAAAACATTGAGAAACTAAAAAAAAAAAATATGCAGATGGTGTTAAGTAATTCAACTCTTCAGGTTCATATATGTGAGGAAATTGTATTAAATTAGTCTTTATTATTATTATTTTTTTAAACAGAGAAATCTGTGACCCCTTTTTTTGTGTTTTAAGACACTAAACAACAAAGTCAAACTGGAATCTTAGAGGTCAAAATGTAAAAAAAAAAAAAAAAAATTGTCATACAGTGAAGGCTGAGGTTAATAATTGCTTCATAAAATGGTGGCACACACAGCATTAAACAGAAGCATGTGTAACGGAAAGTTTACAGCGAGGGCAGGAGGCTCAGGTACCTGACGCTCTTGCCCAGGATGTGTTTGTAGAAGCTGCGAGTGAAGTAGCATTCCAGCAGCCGGTTGTCGTACACCGCCTTGGCCACAACGCGACCCACAAACTTGAAGTAGCTGAGGTGGTTGGGGTTGCAGTGAGACGAGGGGTTTATGGTGTAGGTGACGCGGTCGCCGGGTGACGTGCGGAACAGGGCGTACATGGGGTTGAACATCTCCCTAGAAATGATCATGTACCACTCCCTGAGCAGGCCACCTGCATCCTGACCCTCCTCCCCTTCGAACACGATGTATCTGCAACAGAGCCAAGGCAGAACGCGGAGGTTCGGTAAAGTGCTTCTGAATTATGGAGATGAAGTGAAAACGGAAGCGATGACGGCTTACAGTCTGTTCTTCATGTCCTCTGGGCTCTTGCGGTGCAGTTCCCTGTAGGAGTCCTCAAACACGTGATCGCGCCTCACATGAACAGCCATGTCCTCCTTTCTAAGGCCTTCGTCCAGTCTTTCCAACTCCTGGCGGAAGTACCTTAAAGAGATGGAGAAAACCAGTCGGATTTGATGAAACGTCCCTGGTGAACGCGGCACACGGTGACGGTGTGAAATTATTCCTCTTACTTCCTCTTCACATCAAAGTCCAAAATCCGGATGTAGTCGACTAATACTGCGAAGGGCCCGTCGGCCAGGTGAGTGGTCGACTGCCGCAGGATCTGATTAAGCACTGTGCGGTGAGTTTCTAAAAACCACAATCAGTCCTGTTAGAAACCGAACAATGCACTGAAACAAAATTCCCTCTTTTTACTTCAGTGTGCTTCAGTCTCACCGGCAAAGCGGAGGAACTTCTGGGTGTCTGGTGGGAGGTTGGAGGAGATGTGCATGGAGGACGGCTCTCTGGAAAAGAACGGGTCCAGGGACGAAGGGGTGGCGGGCGTGAGGGGCGCCGGGGACAGCGGCGGAGGCTCATCTTTAATATGGGACAGCTGGCTCTCCCGCGTGTCCCTAACAGGAGGCTTGCTCTCTCGCTCCGTGGCGTGAACCAGAAAGAAGGCCTCCAC
Organism: Poecilia latipinna; assembly: GCF_001443285.1. Classification (NCBI taxonomy): domain Eukaryota; kingdom Metazoa; phylum Chordata; class Actinopteri; order Cyprinodontiformes; family Poeciliidae; genus Poecilia; species Poecilia latipinna. The sequence goes on from NW_015114515.1 coordinate 18,326, forward strand.
AGCCGGCTGGAGCACTGGAGAAACGGATCATCGGTCACTGCTGTGCATCGCCAAACCTGGCTCCTTCACAATAAAAGCATTCCTTAATCGGAACTCCACCTACCCAGCACAGCATGCTGGTCATGAGACTCCTCCAGCTCCTTCAGACACTCCCCTAGCATGTCCCACAGCTCGTCCAGCAGCAGCTGCTCGCTGAGCAGAGGGAGGTCTGGAAGTTTCTCCTCGCTCTCTGACTGAGCGTTTCCTTCTTCGTCTAAAAAGAAAAGGTCGAATATGGACTTCAGAAAGGTGTTGCCCACAGCGAGAAACACACAACGAATGCTATGAGTGGCAATTTTGCATTTCTACGGCTAAATATTAGTTCAGCAATTCACAAGACAGCAGCAATTCCAAGTATTTTCCCATCGATACATAAAGTGAGTTAATTGTAAGGAAAATGTGCAGTTGTTATATTTACAATAATCAAAATAAATCTTATGTTTCAAACTCAAATAATTCTATAAATGTATAATTACAAATATATTTGTAAACATTTTAATAAGCCTCAATGATACCCAATTTGCATATAATATCACAAACCATGACACCAAGTCTTCATACCATCACAGGAACAAGTTTTATTAAAATCTATTATAAGTAGATGAAATATTTATGGATGGATGTAGTAATTCGTACCCAGAGGCGCAGCGTCTTGCTCCAGAGGAGACGGCTGGTCGACGTCCATTGGAGATTCATCTCTTTGTGCCGACTGAGCCTCTGGCGCCGACTGAACGTCAGACTGAAGAAAACAAAGACGGACAGTCAGCAACAGGAAAACGTATAAAATACAGTCGTTTTTCTACACATGCAACTCTTATGAGATTGCCATGCAAAATGGCATTCGCATGGTCTACAGAAACAGAGCTTTGAGGGAAGAAGATCAAGGGAAAAGCATTAAGCCACATCTGCCAGCAAAACAGACATGAGCAGTGGAGCAAGCAAAACATCCACGGTTAAACAACAGAACCCGTCGATGCAAACACACTGAAACACAATGCCACAAATTACAGGCACATCTGACTGACTGATGGGGCCGTCAGCGTTCATCATGCCAGCAAAGATGATGTATCGGTGCATAAACCAACTGAGATGAAAGCAACTGGATGACAGCATACACAATTATGTTTGCAGATAAACAAAGGATCTGGAAGAAAATAATATGATTCCATGCAATTTTCATAAAACCTAAACCCAATAAAGCCAGCTTCTAATTAGATGTAGCAAAAAAATCTGTAATCAAGAGTAGGCCTGTCGCGATAAACGATAAATCAATTAATCGCACGATAAATTAA
>NW_015114515.1:23911-48092 GCF_001443285.1 Poecilia latipinna
TTCTTTTGAAAATAAAGTGCATCCATCTATGGCAGGAAATCACATGCATTATTACGTAATTTCCATTAAACCAGTGTCAAAAGGTTTTGAGACAATATTATTGTTTATTGCAAGAATTTTTTAGACAATCGCTCAGCAAAATTTGTTATCGTGACAGGCCTAATAAGGAGTCTTTTTAAAAGCATTTATCAACATAATGACAGTAGCGAGGATTACACTACCACACAATGTATCTGGCGATTTTAGTTTTCTCAAAAGGTTCTTTGGTTGTATAAAAGGCAATGTTAAGTAAGTAGGAATATGCCTGCTGTCAGTGCAGCCATGCTAACCGTGGCAGCAGCAGCCGTGCCAGTAGGGGGAGCAGCACCAGTGGGAGCATGGGGGGCAGCCACTGAGGATCCAGCGGCAGATGCAGAAGGGGCGGCAGGTGGGGGGGCCTGTTGGAGCCGACGTGCACGCTGCCCCTCTCTCACCATCTGAATGATGGCGTCGGCCTCAGCCTCAAGCTGCCGCACTGCGGCCTGGATGCTGCTGGCTGAGCCCAGGCTGCTGGAGCCTGGCGTTTGAGCAAACGACAGGTTTTAGTTTACGTTCAGAAAATATTCCACATCGAGCTCGAAGGGACTGCGTCGGGAAAATCGTCTTACCTAACCGGCCTGTCTGTTTGGCTTTCTTGTTGGCACGCCGTGTGTCCTCGCGCAGCTGGATAATCACCTGCAGCACTCGCAGGAAAAACTTCTGTGTTGATGTTTTGGACGTCAGCGAGCTCATGCAGGGGAGCTGCAACTCGCGTCCCCCCAGCGTGCGCTTCTGTGCAGCCACAATCACCACACTCTCCGAACCATCGAACCTGTGTGCCGACCAATAATAAGGTGTGTAACAAACAGCCATGTAGTAACTGACAAAAATATGCTAAACGCTTGTTTCATACGACTTTAAAACCGCCTCTGTGGTCTATTGATGGTGTGCAACACACACACACATCACATACTCACCTGCTGGTCATCTTCCCCTTTAATCTGGCAGATAAGGAGGTGTCCTCTGGAGGTGCGTCTGGGGAATGGGAGTCGGCTTGTGCCTGCCTCTGCTGCTCCAAGTTGTACTCTCTCAGCTCCGCCAGTAACGTGCCTGAGACACACAAAAGAAAAAAATCAAGGTTGCAAGCTTGAAAAGAAATGGGCGTTTCAATCAACAAGGAAAGGATGAAACGTGTGAAGTACTTGTGAGTACTGACCGATCTGTTTGCATAGAGTGTAACCGAGGTGTCTGGCTCCACTAAGGAGCAGTCTGAGCACCGTGTCTCTGGTGGAGCCGTCTCCTCTAGATAGCTGCAGCAAAATGTTAGCAGCGTCCTCTAGTCCCTCCTCTGAACATGAGTGTGATGTCAACACCTTGGAGAGACGGAGGAGAAACATGTTCAAACCATCAAGATTTTAAGAGATCAGGTAAGCCGTATAGAGTCCTAATTATTGCAAGCACTAAGCATAAACTGCTATGTTAAACCTCGGTTGCAATGACTTTAAGCACAGTATTATAACTAACTTTATGACACTTCAAGTGAGAAAGGAAGTAGATGAATTGCTGTGTTGTTTTTGACAGAGTGATTAACATCTCTGTCATAAAGACAAGGAGTGGGATGGGTTGGGCAGAAAACTGTTTCAAAAGACAAGAGACAATAAATATTGTAAGAACTGCAAAAACATACAGTGAATGGCTAAACAAGTCATTATTTTAGGAGCCAAGATAACAGTCATTTCAGGGACAGCTTCAGGTTTTCAGATGATATTTTCAACCAATACAACAAGCTTATTATTGCTACTCTTAGGAGGTTCCAGAGTAATCTGTGGCTTCAATGAATCTCTACTCTTTACTTCCAGTCAGTAAACAAATATTCAGGATTATGAGATCTCGTCATACCTCCACAGATAGTTGAAGTTGTTTCTCTGTGAGTCCTGCAGAGGCCATCTTGTCGCTCTCTGTACTCACAACAGAGCTCCTCTGCTTTCCTACAAAATGTTTCACACCAAAAGTCCATCAAACTAATTTCTGACTAAATGTGTTTCAGAGCCATGTGTGGATAAACTGGAGTACTTTGTGGGTTACCTGTAGAGGTTATTCCAGTGGATGGTGGTATAGAGATGGTGGTAGAAGAAGCCTGTGAGACGGTTATGCTCGTTCCTGAGGAGGTCCCCTGGGCTACGGCTCCTCCCGAGACAGCCGGAGCCGTCACAATGGGATGAGCAGAGCCCACCAACGCTGGACCCTGTGTCGTGATCGACACTGTGGACCCTGAGCTAGCTATGTTCGGGTTGGCGGCCTGTGGGGTCGGGTGTGCAGCAGGCACCTCCGTTGCCTTGTTGTCGGGCAGGGCAATAGATATGAGGGAGAGAAGGCGCAGCAGCTTTTCGGTGAGCAAGGAGCTCCGCCTGATAACGGGATGCGACAGCATGTTCATCAGCTGGCCAAGAGGGGACGTCTCCAGGCTGAACTGCGCTCCGTCGGCCTCCGAGCCGCCGCCCAGGGGCACAGTCTTCATCGAGGCTTTCCCCTTGCGGCTGACGTTCATGTTGTCGAGCTTAACGAGCAGATCCCAGAAATCTGTGGAGATGCCTAAAGACTGAGGAGTCGCTATAGAGGAGCTCAGGGAGTTCGGAGTATTGGGGTTACTCTGAGACTGAGAGCCTGACCTGGAGTTACCAACTCCACTTCCTCCCCCAGAGGAACCTGTACAAAGGCGAGAATCCAGATCAGAGGAAGCCGCTGAAATGTCCTTACATCGCTGCTGGGTGAAGTGGCTTGGAAACACCTGCAGAAACACACAAGAATGAGGAAGTATTATAAACTAATATTTTACATGAAGAGCTATTGATTTAATGAACGGAAATCTAACCTTAGCTAGCTGGATTAGTGTATCCAGGACATGTCTGCAGACCACTGGAGCAGCCTGAGGGTGGATGTGAACCGTGGAACCTCCCCCTGCTGCACACGTGACTCCTGCAGCGGCGCCCGGTACTCCTAGTGCTCCAGATGCCGTGGAGCTGCCGGTTGAATGCCGGTCGCCATGCTTCCTGCCTGACGCCCGCTGGATTTGAAAAATGTTTGTCCGACAGCCCAAAGCTGCATCCATAGAGACGGAGAGCCAAGAGAGCTGGCTGGAGCTCCGAGACTCCACCCTGTTCAGCAGCTCTAAGGAGGACGATGACGAAGAGGCGGCTGAACCTTTTCCCCCGCAGGCCCCCTGGCTGCTCCTCTTTCCACGGGAATCCTCCAGACGCGTCGTCTCCAGGCAGACCTCACTCTCGCTGCTGCGCTGCAGGATGGACAGCAGGCTGCGGATGACCCACCCGCGGGTCTGCGAGTGGTAGCAGAGGTTCCTGAGCACGCGGTGCAGGCGGCTGGTGTTCAGCTTCGGTTCGTCCACAAACAGCAGAACCAGCAGGCAGGACAACGCCTCGTGGTCCAGCAGCAATCGTCCGCGAAGGCGCAACAAAGAATCTACGCTGGAACTGGACGGTCTGGGGAAGACATAATAGCCACGTGGTTTAGAAAGTTTGAATGTTTCTAAGGTATCTCATGCTAAATCTTGCATTGCAGAAAGCCAAATGTTTCCACACCTGTGGTTTGTTCCTCCCCCCATCTGAAACGGTCCTCCTCTCTGGACAGCCAGACGGGTGTACTGGACGCCTCGGTTGCTTCCCAACCGGCTGGTGAAGGCGGGCGAGCGCAGGATGGCCGAAAGGGCTGAAGATGAGCTATGACCGAACAGCCTCTCGTGCATGAGCTGTCTCTGACGCACCTCTTGCTCCCTACGCAAAGCGGCTGCCTCAGCAGCGATGTCAGGCGGCATGACAGCCAGCACGCTGTCCTCCATGTCCTCAAGAACGCTCCGCCGGAGCTCCGAGGGAAGCGTCTGGATGAAAGTGACCGGATCCAGAGGAGTGTCTCCCTGTGGAGGCTGCTGCGCTAGCTCCCTCCGCTGCTGCTCAGCTCGCTGCTGGGCAAGAACCTAAGGCAAAAAAATAAAAAATAAAATCAGACTCTCGGATTGGGTGGAAAATTGCATCTCAGAAGGTAAATTCTTGGTCTTCCATAATCTCACCTCTTCCTGAATAGCAGGAGGCAACGCTGCCAGGAACTCAGGGCTGACCTCTGTAACCCCCGGGCCTCCGAGCACAGGCGCGTTAGAGGACGGTAGAGTTGTGGCAGCAGGAGGACGTGCAGGAGGTCTGATGCCGAGCTGATTCTGAAGGACCTCTCGACGGATGTCTTCTGGAAGGGCCGCGAGGAAAGAAGGATCCACACCTTCTGGCAAATTGATTCCTGTAAAGAAAAAGCAACAACATGATTCTAAAATTTTATATTTTCTTTTTTTTTTTTTCTTTTTTTTTTTTAAATTTTGTGTAACTTTTTGTATTGATAACATAAGTGACTAAAAATTCATCTTGTTTTCACTGCAAACAATCGAAGCCTCACAGAAACAAATAGTTGAAAAATTATATACGGCCACTCATTCATTGTATTGTTCCAAATTTTAGAAAATAGCCTTTTCTATTGGCTGCACTGAAACGTATTAAAATCTTTACCAGCTAGTGGATCCTCTTCATCGTTGCTGGTGGATGGGAGAGGCTCTTCTTGGATGGCCTGGGATTGGCTGTCAGCACTGTCGCTCCGAGGCATCGTCTCTCCAGGAGATGAAACAGACGTGGAGCTGATAAAGCAACAGAAAATAAGACATGGTTTAATGTTAATACCCAAAACAATACAAAATCAAACACAAGCGATAAACGTAAAACTTTTGGTAAAAACGCAATTTAACAATGATGACAAAGGATGAGTCATACAGGCAATGTGTTTGATCTGGAATATACAGTTTTCAGTACCCAGTCTCTGCATCTGTCTGCCGATCAGTCAGCCCACTCTCCCTGCTGCCAGATAACTCCTGGGACAGCTGGGTGGTCTGCGGAGGATTGGGAGCAGCTTCTTCCTGAGTAGCAGATGCAGGGCTGCTGGTGTCCATGGGGGATCCTTCCAACTGCGACACGCCAACCGCTACAGGCTCAGTGCTTTCTACGATATCCGGGCTTAGCGAGGCTGAGGAGAGAAAAGGGCGACCTGTAACTTCCCTCTCTGGGTTCAGAACATGAAGAAAGGTTTCCAGAAACAAATGTATTTATGTGCCCTTGTTGTTGGCGACTGTGTAAATGATCTGTTTAAAGTTAGTCTACCTTCCCTGCCTTCATCCAATGCTCCTCCTTCACCACCACCTCCTCCTCCAACTCTCTCACCAGTTGTAGGAGCCGGGGACATTTCCATCTGAGACGCTTCTGCTTCGGTGTTTGGTCTCTGACTTTCTGACAGGGTGGGAAGTCCAGCCCCGGCCAGAGCAGCCAGTGAGCTGGCGTGCGTCTCAGCCAGGAGCAGGTCAGCGATTGGCTGGTGGACTTGCTGACTAATAGCGGTCTCCAGGGAGACCAGGGCCTGTTCGTGGGGAGCAGGGGTGGTGGGAGTGACCTCTCCAGACGGGGGAGCAGTGAGGAAGCCCTCTGAGACCCTGGGTGCGTCCAGGCACGCCATCGGACCCTCCTGAGCCTGCTCACCCTCTGTGACATCCAGGTGGAGAGAGTGTTAAAACAGGTCTTCCTAGAGGTTTTTTTTTTTACACATACTAAATTAAGCATTTAAGTGCATCTACCACATCTAATCACCATATTTCAATGCTTAGTGAAAACATTTTCATAAATAGGTGCCATATATAAAAACAGCAGCTGAAATAAATATATGTAAATGTTTGAAGAAGCAGCTGACTGCAAATCCACACAAGAGCACAATGAATATTTTCTAGAAGCCATCAGCCTCCAATGAGGAAGGAAGTAAGTTGTATAGTTATCTCCTGTATGGGATACACAATCCTGATCCCATCCAACAACACAACTTACTACCTCACCACAGTGCAGGCAGTCGCAGCAAAGCATGCATGGACAACGACTTGTAGTTTTTCATTGGAGTCCCTAGGAGTGATGAAAAACCTTTTATGGATGGACAGATTTTACCAGAAAATAAAAATAATCATCCAGATCAACTTTGTAATGAGTGAAAGTGACCCTTATTCTCTAAGACGAAGAGTGGATGAAAAACTATGAAAACTTCCTTTTATGGCACAACAGAGACTAAAGATCACCTTATTGTCACCCCCAATATCTGCATGAATGAACAACAAATGTTTCACAAACATTGAAATGTAATAATATCTGGCAAGAGCTTTACAAAAGGAGAATGACAAAATGTTTTTGCTCCAAATACAGATGTCCAGATGATTTAGGCGTGGCCATAAGAAAGACAGTAGACTGTATAGTTATCTCCCAGATCTGGTGTGATCCTAAAACTATACAAACTACTACCTCATCCCACAGCACGCACTGGAAGCTGGGTTCCTTCTTCTTCTTGGTACCTTTCATTAAAGCGTTTTTAAAAATGACAAAAACAAAAGTGTTCCACATTACAAATCTCTGTACCTGCAGTGTTGTCCGCACCATTAACTGTCCCCAATCCAGAACCCTAAGGACAAAAAAAACATCCAAAAGCTAAATGTTAGTTCTTCCAAACAATCAAAAAAAATCTATATTTTAAATCAACTCACTATAAACCCTAGAATAAATCTGTATCTTTACAACAGTTTTGCAGCAAATGGACCATTTATCATTGCTATATGCTGGTTGCATTTTCTTTCACATTTGGAATTTGAGCTGTTCCATACTAATTTCAAAGCAACAGTAAAATGCCCTGAAACTTTTTTTTAATATCCATGTTCTTAAACATAGACATTAAAATATTAGATGATCACCACCAGAATACTAAAGCTGCAATTCAGGCAGTTCTTGCATGGAGCAACTGAATGGAAAAAAACAAAACAACAAACGGCTGAGAGGATGCTTTCTGGCCTCTCAGCTGTTCTAAGGCTTCTGGAATGCGAAAACTGGTTAACACAAGGCACTAAAAAATCCCCTAGAACAAATTCTTCCGCCACCAACATAGTCATTTCTCTGCAAACCTGTAGGCTCTGATCCCTGACTTGCTCTGCCCCAGACGCCCTCCTCTCATTCTGTTTGGTTTCCTCTTCCTCGGCCAGCTGCCTTCTTCTCTTCTCCCTGCGTTCTTCCAGTTCCTCATCTCTGAGACTCTCCAGATGCTGCAGGATCGGCACTTTCACCACTAAGAGCACAAAGCGCACACACACAAAAAAAGAAATTAGTTGGACTAGACGGGAGGAGTTAGTGAAACAATTTTGTTGTGGTTGCAGCTTAAAGGTGGTCAACACTATACAAAACTATAAAGTGAGCCACATTAATTGTTTCAATTAATTACTATGGGTCGCAAAATGTTGTTCAAGCCAAACCTCTTTAAAAATAAACCTTCCCATAATGAATAGCAGGTAGTAGAAAGTCAGTACGTTTTGATCCCCCCTCCCAAAAAGTTCAAAACTGCAAATCATAAAACGACAAATGAATGTACATATTTAACTTAATGTCATTTCATATCCAGTACGGAAAATCTGGCAGCACTTAAGCCTAAAAGTAGGATTGTTAAACAATTCAGGACATTTTAGGATCTTGCAGAAAAATTGTTTTATGAAGAGGAACTAGTCTTTCACATCCGGTTTATTTAGTAAACACAAAGTCTGGCACTTTGACTTTAAACTTTTATTCATTAATTGCACAAATATTAATGCAATTAATTGCGTTTATTAATTAATATGATGCACTAACTATATCTGCAAACAGCAACAATGGACGACAAAGCTGCTTCTCTTTGCCCAGGTTAATTTTTTTGTATTAAAATGCAATTAATTTTGATTAATTAATTACAGACTTTGCAATTAACTCAAAAATTTGAATCAAGTCCCACTAAATTCTTATTAAAAGAAACATAACACAGTTGTCAACAAACTAAACAAAGCCAAACAATGCTGTTAATGGTAAGTCTAACTATTTATTGTTGTTGAAATGTGTTTAAAATTGGTTTACCTGCTACGCAGTCATGCATACTCTCAGCATCGAGCACTTTGCACTCGTCTGTCCATCTGGTTAAGGCAGTGGGAATACTTGAGAGAGTACCTAGAGAGATAAAACACACATGATGGCACTTCATGCACAAAAATATACTTCAAAATGGCTTGTTTTGACTTGTGTCTCAGAGAACCATCTAACTTTTGAAATAAGCATCGACACTATGGAACTGAAAAAAATTCAAAGCCGGGAACGTTTACAACGCTCACAGATATTTAGTCATTGAAGCCTAAAAGACGAGTAAAGAAAAGAGCATAAACGTCCTTCACACTCGACAGAACTGTGGCTCATTTTCTAATCTGACACCATCATGATCGACAGGTGGTTGTTTTTCTTTGTGCTTCAGGACAAACAGTTTTAAATCTTCCACCATGACTCTCTCTTCACTGATTGTTATAAGAAGACAATTTATACAAAATTAACAGAAAATACAAGCTGTAGATGAGTTTGAACTGAGATGACTAAATCATAATGCTGTTGGGGAAAATAAAATATCCAAATTAAATGCTTAGCTAGCTAGCAGAGCCTTTTTTGCTCTAACTTTGCACTTAGGTAAACTGACTTGTTCCTGGAAAGGGTTCCCGCAGTTGAAAAGTGATTTTAGGTTTGACTTCATTGTAATGTTTACCTGCTTGTCCCCCAGTGCTGCTTTGCTCGTGGAAGAAATCATCCAGCAATTCATCATCGGAACGAGCGATGATGTGGACGTCCTCGTTTCCAACCAAAAGACGGGCACGGCCACGGGACTGCAGAGGCAGAGAGCTGGACAGCTGCAGAATGTCTGCTGCTGCACTGGGGCCCAACAGTCTGAAACATAACAAGAGGGAATAAAATATTCTAATTACTACCAGAACAAAAAAAAGCTGAAGCACGCCTTCACAGAAGCATCGTCGTTTCACCTCTGCAAAATGAGTGGAGGATTGGGCTGGCGGTTATGTGGGTAGTGGACGTGGATGGTGTGTCCGCTGTTGGCAGTGAGCTGACGAAGCGTTCGCTGGCTGCGACCCATGCCCTGCGCCAGGCGGCTGCTAGAGCCAGCCACGCCTAGAGTGAGGGAGCTGTGATCAGCGTGGCGCACCATCAGAGGGTGGGAGCTGGGGATGTTTCCTGGGGAGGAAGGGATGTCAGCTGGAGGAGGAGCAGAAGACACGGCGAGCATTAGGTCAAAGCACCGGCAAAATCTCTTAAAATGTTGAGGGGGGGAAAAAAAAACAAAAAAAACTATTCAATATTTTGTTTTGATTGAAAAAATTATTTGGACATTAAGGGATAAATAGAAAAATTTAAAAAAATCGACTATTTTAATAAGTAATCATTTCTACCAACCGTTGTTGGAAAACATGTTGTCAAACTCTATGATGAGGTCATCGTCCCTGTCGAAGCGTTCGAAGCGGATGTGTGGTGCGGCGTTGATGTCAGGGAAATCTTCATCCAGCTCCATCTCTGACCCTTCATCGTCATCATCCTCATCTCCTTCTTCGTCATCCTTAAAGAGACAGCAGCAGTAATGAGCTCGTGCAGCAACCATCATTAGATCCTTGAACAAACTTTCCTGCATGCATCCAAACCTGGTCCTCCTCCTCCTCTTCCTCCTCCTCCTCTTCCTCATCCTGACTGTCTTCGTCATCATTGCTCCCACTCGAGTCCTCCTCCTGTGTATGCTCCTCATCCTCTGGTTCAAGAATGTTCATCGAGTCTAGTGAGGAAGTTACACACAAAGTTCCTGTATCAATAAAAGCAGCCACAGTAAGCAGGGTGTTAATCTTTCTAGTCATCGTCGTCGTTTTTCAGGGCCAAACTTGGCAACAAATGGAATGCCTTTTTAATGTAAATGAACTAGAAAATGTTTTCGTACTGTGTATTTAGTGTCCCATGTTGACAAATGGAAATGAAATATGAAAAATGACAATCAGCTGACTGATGTGTCCTCAACATACCTTCACGGTTAGCCTGAAGAGTGGACGCCTGGCTAATGTTGGATGGAACTTCATCCATCAACACATCCTCCTGTGATTCATCCTCACCGCTACGTCCAACTATTTGGCATTAAAGACAAGAGGAGTTATAGACATGGGGCAACAAAAGCAATACCAATAATAAAAAAATATTAAAAAAATCACCATGTCTAAGCAGTTTATTTTGCCCTGTATCAGTCTAACTGAGGTAATGGGATACTCTACATTATCACAAGATAAGCTACATTAAACATCACAATCACACTTAATGTATTTTGATTGATTTACCTATAATTGTACTATTTGCAGTACCAACATCTCTCTCCAATAACTCATCAATAAGGTCCACCAACTCATTTTCAACCTACAAGAAGAAAAACACAATTAAGTCACGGGACAAAAGAAATCGTCATGACAACATCACTGAAGTAGTGTTAATTTTTTTTTTTTTTTTTTTTCAGATGAAAATCTCAAAATATTTAGATGAGATCCAATCATATTTTACCTGCATAGCTTGTGTGCTGAGAACCTCTGGCTGTCCAGCGATGACCACCGTGTCTCCTTCTGCTTCTCCGTCCATGAGGTCAGTGTCCGCCCCCTGAACCCTGTGGCTGCCGTCCACTGGCTCAGTTTCTCCCGACTCTCCTGGTTCAGATTTTACATATGAACATCAATGAAGTGCGTGGCGATCAGTGGAGTTGGAAAGAACCTCATCGGTTTCCGGTAGGTACCTTGATCCTGTGTGTTGCTGTTGCTGTCCCTGGCGGTGCCCACCGTTTCATGCTCCGTCTTGCTCTTGCTCGAGCCGCCTTTGCCTCCAAAAAGGCTGCTGGGTTGGTTAACAATGCGCGACAGAGTCTCCAGAGGCTTCAGTGCTGCATTCACTGTGTTGGCCATGTTGGGACTAAGGATGACAAAAGAACATTTTAATTAGTAACTAAGAATTCAAATCTAACAGTTGAATTTATGCAGTTAACTTCCATTTAATTTGAACTCTGATAAAACAATATAGGTTAACAGTTTACCTGGACAAATCCAGACTGTGAGGCACGCGTGCCAAGTCATTGACCAGTCCTTTCTTAAGAAAGAGCCTGATGATATTGTTCATGCCATTGTGTTGAGTCTTGGCGGCTGCTGTACTGTAGAAAGTCGATGTGGAGGGACAGGACTCCATGATGGTGCTGATAATGCACATCACTGCCTGAAGCCTGAGGAAACAAGTCAGGACATTAACAAGATTGAAAAGATCCAATGGATAACTGATCAACGACTATAACGTTGTACTCATTGTCTATAAACTACATTAAACTTACTTACCTGGCATGTTTTTCAGCACCTTCCGTCATTGCTAGGGCTCGACTAAGTGCAGCTTTTACTTCATTCACCAGAGCAACCTGGGCATCTGTGCCTGTGCCGGCCGCTGCCAAGCTGGCCAGAAAGAGACGTGCCAATGCAGGAGTGTCCTTGTCCTCCGAATTCTGTGTGTGAGGCAGCAAGTGGTCGAGCACAAAGGCTAGAACACTGCAATCCTGTTAGGTTACAAAACCAAGTCAACATGGGGCGAGAAAATAAGTCGGCAGCAAAAGACTTCTTAAAAAGTTGATGAAATCTTCCGTAGTTACTCGCCTCCTTTATGAGCTCAGATTGCCCAGCGGTGTAGGAATAGGAGGCGATTAGAGTGGCGATGCCCACATAGGAGCGGACCAGTTCAGCTAGCAGCCTCAAGATGGTGGAAGTAGGCATAAGAGGCTTGCTTGCCTTCACTTTAGCAGCTTTGCTCTCTTCAGAGCTGGCACCCTTCTCACCTTCCTGTTCCTTCTTTTCCTCCCGCATCTCTTCTGGTGTGGAGGCTGAGGAAGTTACAGAGAGATTTATTAGATAAGACATAAAATGTAACAAATATATTTAAAAACACAAAATCTCAACAACAAAACTCTCACAAAAAAACAAAACAATGCGACTCATTTTATTTCCCTACATAAATACAAGTCTGAGCTTTTTAAAGATTTATTCTGATGCTCCCTGCTGCCATGTTATGCATTTCAACTCTGTGTGCTTATCAGCTAGCCTTCACATCTTTCTAAGAGTAAGTGGGGGGGAAAAAAAATAATTGAAAGAAGAAAAATTACCTTCACCTTGTGGGGTGCCAGACTGGGACGACTCAGCCGGACCGCCGTCGGCAGCAAAGACTTGCGCCTGAAAGAAAAAGATGAAGAGCTTTTAATGACAAAAGTCAATAGTAATGTCCAAACCCATACAGGTTTTTCAATGAGCCCCACGTTGATATGAAAAGCCGACTGAGAGTCAAAGTCGCTCCCCTGCCGGGTGAGGCGGTACTGCTGGTAAACATCATCACCAACATCTTGCAACATCTGGCAGAGGTCCTGAGTGCTCGGTGCAGCTGCAGCTCGTTCCTCAGGCCGCTCAGCTGTAACACACACACACACACACAGATGAGCTGCTTCATAAAAGTGTACACAAATAGCTGAGCATAATTCGCCAACAATGCATATCAGACTCTCCGAACCAACGGCTGTCAGGGAAACGTCTTACGTTCTTCAGGAGCATGGTAGGCAGCCAGGGCGTTGAGCATGTCATAGATGACCTCCTTGATGGTGTCAGGGATGGGGGGCAAAGGAGACAGCTTCAGGGGAGTGGTCTTCACTAGTTGCACAGCGTTCGGTCCCTTAATTCGAAGATTCTCAAATTCATCATCAGATGCTGTGCAAAGAAGAAATGCATTTTAAATGTGCAGTAAAGGTTAATATTTGAAATATATAAAACATGGAGCGCTAAGTGAATTCAGATTTAGTATTTTCCTTCTATATAAACTTTCAGATCTGTTCACTCAATGGATGGCTGTGTCTGCTGACTTACTGGTCCCAGCTCCGCGGGGTGCAGGAAGTGCAATGCGGATGCAGTTGCTGGCTGTTTCAATAAAGCATTCCGGGTTGCGACAGGCGGCAGGCCCAAGGACCCGGAGGATGTAATTGATTTCTCTGGAACCGAGACTGCCAGATACCACACCTGAGGTGGTGCTACCTGCGCCGCTGGTCACAGCCGACCTCACCACCTAAAAGATTAGAAATGTGTATATATATATTTTTTTTGGCATAAAAAAATTGGCAATTTCTGCTAGTATTCTCATTTTCAATAAGAATTACACGGATGAGAAAAACCGACCTTCTCCATGGTGTGCCGCAGAGTGGCCGGGTCTTCTATGATGTGCCTGAACAGGAGAGTCACCAGCGGCGTGAAGCCGTTGAAGCCAGAACTCTGGGTCAGCCCCAGAATCATCCGCGTGCTCTTCAGCTCGGCGAACATCATTGCATAGTGGTGGTTACGAGTAAGGCGCAAACAGAGACGCAGAGTGGCGTGAAGGGTGTCGGGGTCAACGGGAACGCTGATCATGCTCACACACGCCCGGATAAGAACGGTGGTCATGTCGTCGGACAGACCCTTCACGACGATGTCAGATCCCTGAGCGTAGTCGGACATCTCTTTCAGATGGCCGGAGTCGTCTTTAGGAGCGCTCATCTCCACAGCTGCTCCCGAGTCCACATTGGTCTGGCTTTCTTCCACTTTGGCTTTGTCTCCCTCCTCTCTGTCGGAGTCCGTAACATTACCAGCCTTGGAAGGCTTGGTTATGCGAGGCACTTTCTGGACAGTCAGCATCACTGGCCTTCTGTTGCCAGTCTCTTCATTTACCTGCCCAATAAAGAGCGCTTTCAGTCAGATAAAAGGCGCCAATCAACCGAACGCTATACAGGCAGAGTAATACAAATGCACGCACCTGCACCATAGTGTTAAACTGCACAGTGTATCTCCGTCGTCCAGCTGTGAAGCGGACACTGCTCTCCCCTGCCCTCCATGCAGAGTCAATGGTGCTGTTGTTGGAGGCGCTGTAACTGCACCAACGCCCTGAGCGATCATCAAACCACCGCCAGTTATTTCCATTAGGCTGCAGATACTGAAAAAGCAGAAAGAAATTCAACCATCGTGCTTCAGGAGAACGATACACAGACATGAACCTTAATACTGACACACAAAGCTTTTGTTCTTCTTTGTTCACGCTAATTCGGTAAAGGCAACTGTGAAATCCTTGATTGTGTAGGTCACAACATGGATCAAAGCATTTTCAAAAAAAAGGTATAAGCATCCAACAAGTCCAACATTTATTCACTGGAATCTAAAGCTTGGTTTTCTACCTTGTTCATTTGTTCCCTTCGTTTTGAAGAGACTGCCATCTTCTCATAAAAGTCAATAAGCAGCAGCACTGGTGTGATCCATCTGAAAAAAATATTTTTAGCAATTATGAAAGGGTTTTTAAACATGCTAAAGGTTTCAATAAGGTCTAGTCTAGCATTTTTGTTAAGATCTACTGAAAAAAAACAAAAAAAACAACTCACTTGGGTGTCTGGATGTCTTTGTGCTCTTTAGCTGCTTGCAGGCAGGGCTGCACAACCTCGAGGAGCTTAATCAGCAACTCAAGAATGCCGCTTTTTTCCACCACTCTGGCACCCAGGAGTTTTAGTTCCTGAAAAAACAAAAGAAGATAGAGAAAGACATTAGCCAGAAATAAATCAATAACTAAATTAAAAAGTGACCCTTGATAACATTTGATGGCTAAAACCTTCAATTCTGGCACCTCAAAGAGCAACGTGAGCAGCAGGATTCGTGTTGCCAGCTTCGAGGCCTGGGGGAGTGTTGCCATCTGTCGGGTCCACTCAGACACGGTCTTTGTGTCGCTGGTAGTCAACGGCTCAGCGGCCTTGATCAGCACGTCTGCAGCCTCCCACACCTACATTTACACAGTCAGATCAGTATTGACATACATACTTGTTTTATCAAGATCAGAACTCAATATATCAAGATGTTTGAACCATAATATAAAGTAAGCTTTAAGTTCATGATGGATTATGTTTTCCCTGAATGCATTTATGCTGAAGATGGAGAGAACAGATTGTTCTATTCTGAAAAAACATACGTGCCCTTTACTGCACAGCATTCTGTCATTTTAATGGCTGCTGACCAACTGACCTGGTCGACAACTTGACCCAGGATGAGGTCTCTGTACTCTGGTCCGCTCCTCTTGATGGCCGTCATCAGGAGGTCACAGAGTCGGTAAACTGTGTCAGGCAGTTCATCCAGAAGATGGAAGCAGCCAGGAAGCATGGAGTCCGTGAATGAGTGCAGCTCCTGTGGGTCCAGAGGCTCTGCTTCCATGAAGCGCTCCAAGCAGCGCGCCTCCTCTTCCTCTGCACGCTCCCTCGCTCGCCTGTCCTCCTCCTCACGCCTCCTTGCTGCTTCCTGAAACAAGCGCCACTCGTTCAAAGAAAAATGTTTGAGACCACACCGATGATTTTGGATCCTCTCGGGAGAAGAAGAAAACAACGGACAAACCTCAGGAGAGTCAGAACGCTGCTCCATGCTGACCTCTTGCCCAAGTGACATGGCGATGGCCCTCATCATCTGGTCCTCCTCAGACATGGTCAAGTCCTGATTAAATAAAGCCACGTCAGATCATCTAATTAAGGAAAAATACATTTCTATGTGTCTGCATGTGATGCCTTACCCTTACTGCTCCACCGAGAAGGGGAGGAGGATGTGTCAGCAGATACTCAGTGGCCTGTTCCATAGTGCTGGTGTTGAGTAGGGCCTCCATGGCATGCTCTCTCGAAAACCCCATGTCCATGAGCTAAAACCCAACACAACCGTGTTTATTCTCCACTTCAGCACAGAAATAAAGTCATAAGCAATAAAAATCTAATAATATGAAGAAAAAAATATGAAGTGTGTCAATTTTTTTTTTTTTTTAAAGCAGTGGACATATAAAGGATAATGGCATTATTATAGCTTATTTTTGAAGTGAGACTATTTGCAAACTATGCACATGAACTTTAAGGAAGAAAAAGTCTGAATTTGTCCATCTGCTACAAACTCTCCTGACTGAATCAAAAATATGTCACTAGAATTTGGTTGATTCATATCCAGCAAAAACAAAATAAGAAATGGCACAAAGCTTCAGTTAAAATGGAAAAGCAGTACCTGTGTAAGTTGAGCCTGATTGACTTGAGGCTCATGTCGAGGAGTGGAAATGGTAGAATCGTCAGCCGATCCTACAGCTGGAGCTCCAGAAGGAGTTCCAGTTGCTGCTGACGTTTCGGCACTGGTCGATGATCCTCCCGGGGGTCCGCTGGGCGCCAAAGAACTAGTGGAGGTCCCTTCTTCATCTGGGCGAGTCGTGCCCTCTCTCTCCTTGGCCAGACGCTCCTGGATAACAGGCTCTCCTCTCAGTATGTGGCAGAGGATGGCCAGCATAGATTCAGCCATCCTGCCTCCGTACACCTTTAGTGGCTTCCTGTTCCACAGACTGCGGATGCAGCTGAATGCAGCCTGAGGGGGAGAAAAAAACAAAAAAAAAAAACAAAGAAAAGACTTAGTTCCTGGTATTAAAGGATGACAAGCTACTTAAAGAATAAGAAAGTCAATTCAAGCTCTCTAGACTTTCTCCTGTTTGGGCCTCAGAACCAAATAAAACTTAACTGCCCTTAAAACATGTTGTTAATAGAGTAAACTGTTCTGCACCCAGTATTTTCAGCCTTTTGTTCTAAAATTCAAACAACTAAGGAAAATAAAATTAACAGTCTTTTATCAAAGGTACATCCTCTCCCACTGCAAGTTCAGATTTAAGGGTCCCATTACAAAAAAGGGAAATCGATATCTAAAATTAGAATTGAAAAGCTGCCTGTGTTTTTCTTACTGTCCATTAGGTGAAAAAAGTAAAAGGAGTAAAAAAAAAGAAAAAGGAAAACATTTTACCTGCTCAAGAATATGACTTTCTATAAGGCAAGATAAAAAAAAACTAACAGTTCCTGATTTGACTCAGTATTTTGAGGGATGAACCATGTATTAAATTATTGATGCCACTAAATACCAACTAGAAAAACTCAAAATGTCAGTCCTACTCATATACTGACCTTTTGGGTGACTATTAGGAAGCGCAGCGCACTGAACTGGGGCATGGTGGGAGTGATTCCTGGCATTTTAGCAGGCAGGGAGTGAGGCGAGTCCAGCACGGTACTTGGATTAACCATTTTCTCCACCAGCATTAACCAGGCGTCCAGGAACTCCCCGGTCCCATCTGGGAGATCTGTGTGTTCCAACCCCTCGGCCACAGGTACTTTCCCACCCATTGACAGAGCCCAGTTAAATGTCCTGCAATGAGGAGGAGATTTAATGACAAAAAAATAAGAAAAAACATACAAGAATATTCTTAGAATCACCACTTTGGAAATTTAGATCATTTTTTTTTAACTATACAAAAAATGCCACAACAGACATCATGTTGTATTATCATCCAAATAAAGGCAATATTGATCTAAACATGTCACAACATTTGGCAGAACTTACTCAAATAAAGCATCATGTCCTCCAGAGCAAAAGAATTTTTGCAGCATGAGATGGTAGGGGTATTTCCTTTCATCAAACAGCATGGGAGATGTGAAACCCACTGAGCAGATGAAGAAGGTCAGCCTGCCGAGACAAACAGAGTTACAATCTCTGCATCTCTAAGGTGCAAAGTAATACAGGAAACGGGGGCAGTAGTTTCTTCCTACCTGAACCGTGGCGTGGGTGTGTACGGAGGGGGCTGCCAGCTCAGACCTTTGGTGAGAAGTTTGGTGAGGGCAGAGGCCGTCGCCCGAGCAGCAGGCGTAGGAGTGGTGCCTGTGCTGGTGGCGTGGTGGGAGCGGCGCTGACGCACCGGGGAGCCTACGCACAGTTTTACCAAAAGGCCGAAGAGTTCAGCCAGAGCCCTGCCTAACCTGGATGATGCTGCAAGAACAAGAAGTTCGACGATTATAGCAGCATGAAAAAAAAAAAAAAAAAACGCTTTATGAACCTTATTTGTGTTTTAACAGTTGACCTACCAGACAGCAAAGGTTTGATTTGTTTGATGCGAGTGGCCATGGCTGGGGTAAGTTTGGACTTCGACTTGGGATCTGATGCAGAGGGTTCGTCAGTCTCCATAGGAGCCAAGGCGTCTCCATCTAGACACATGCCTTCCAGAAGACCACCAGCCGCTGAATCCACAGACACAGTGTCGGTTTCTGCTGAAATGGAATAAAACGCACTGAGGTTTATAGGAGCATTCAGATAGATGACAGGAGTTAAAAACCAAGTTAAAGGTGGCATTACCAGTTCTCCTGGATCCAGACGCTGCTGTTGCTGAAGTGCCAGATGGCTTCTCCTCTTTGGGTACCAGTTTCTGCATGTCCGCCTGGCCGAATTCACATCCCGGGGGCAGACTGTTGGGGCAGACACACAATAATTGATGATATAAACACAGCCAGGTGTAAGAGTAAAACAGAAAGCTTAAAGAATGCGGCACTAACCTGTTCGGAGTGCAAAGGGACAGCAGCACGGTACTTTCCCAAACCAAAGAGCAGTAGAGCTGGCTCAGCTTGTTCAGGACACTTAACCCCAGCTGGGAGCCCCACTGGTTTACCGAGATTGCTCTGATTTCACTCTGTGAGAGAACAAAAACACTCGTACTCAAATTCAACATTCCAGAAATCCACCTTTCCCCCCAAACGATGTCCAATCAAAAAATACCTGTCCGACTCGGCATGTATGGACAAACATTAGGATGTAGGCGTGGGCTGCAGTCAGGGCGTGCAGGAGGGGTGTCGCGCGCGCCGACAGTGTGGCATCGGTAACATGGCCTGCGTTGGCCAGCTCTCTGAGAAGCACCGACCCACCGGGCATCTCTATTGGACGATGAAGTGGCTCCAGAGATGTTAAAATACTGTCCAGTTGGCACAGGCCCTCCTGGAGGACTTTGGGCTCATGTGAGAGAGTCTAAGGGTAAGGAAGAGAGGAAAAATTTATGGTTTTTCACCCTAAAGAACACATCTGGAAAAAAAAAAAACGCATCACAATCCGTTTGCTAGCTCACCAATATGGACTTGCAGACACCAGCCACAGCTTGGCAGGCTGCAGAGGTGGGGAAATCGATGGGCAAGTTGGGGAGGCCCAAAATAGAGACCAACGGCAGCAATCCCTTCTGATTGACAAACTCTTGACAGTGGTCGTCTGTGGTGTTGTTGCTCAGTATGGATTCCACAAACTTCATCTAAAAAATAAAAATTAAAAAAAAAATCAAACATGCATAGTAAAGTGATGCATTTACAAAGGCAAATTAACATGTTTCAAATGAAAATGCCTTTGACATTTGTGACGACTTTCAAAATTGTCTATTGGACATTTTTATTCAGTCGAAATGATGAACAATTAGAAGAAATACTTGTAAACATTATTATATGTCCAGCTTAATACATTTTAACTATTGCTTAAATCTTCTAGCAAGAATAAACTACATAACAGTCAGAGAAATACTCACCACATTAAGAATATAGTCCATCAGAGGAATTGGTATCCGTTCCTCTGTCCCTACAACCCTGCAAAAAGAGTCCCATCATTGAAATTTCAGCCCTATAGCACTCAGTAAAATAAATGGACACAAACATCTTTAAAGAGTCATTTTGTTCTATTGTGTTATGAACGCAGAGTCATACAGTTCAAGTGGCACTGACTGTCTGTTGCTCTCTGGCTCCCCCTGCTGTTGGCTGAACGTGTGGAGGGCCTCTTCTTCCTCTTCATCTTCGCTTGAAGCTTCTTCGGCAGCGTGACTGGAGCGCGCAGGTGGCACTGCCACGGTGCCATCTGCTTTTTGGATAGATGGTTTCTGACAGATGTACTCTGGGGCTCGACCCAAGTTGCAGATCTCCTCCAGCAACTGCAGAGTTAATTCAGCTTCAATACCGTTGCAGAGTTTGATTTGGTCACACTTAAGAAGTGATTTTAGATTTTAAAAAAAAGCATATCTACCTTTATGATGGCAGTAGTTGCATCTGTTTTTAAAGTGGGCTGGTGCCTCATGAGCTCATCCACAGCACTGCCCAAATTAGATGCAGTGTCACCTAAAGCAGAAAAAAAAGAAAAAGAAAAAAGGTAGAATATTATGTATTCAAATATCTTCCGAAAGAGAGCATGTGGCAAATGGCACAGTCAGGAAACTCACCCAAAGGGTCAGAGCTACGTCGCCGCCGCATGGCAGGCAGGTAGTCCGGGGACAAAAGCACTTTGAAGAGGCGCTCAAAAGGCTGGCACTGAACAAAAGAGTGCAGACCTCTGGCATTCAGGCAGAGAGCGCTGAACACATTAGGGAGAGAACCCAGCACCTCACGGGTAGCAGGAACCTGAGTAAACAGAATGATACATTTACCTTTAGCGCTTTATTTTTACATAAGCAAATTTTAATTATTCCCTTTGTTATTATGTTCATAATCCATAAAAAAAGTGGTCACCGTTTCCACCAAATCTCGTTTTTATTGACATCTACAGCAAATAAAGCAGTTCAGCCAGAACAGTAATACTGACAAGCTGGATAAAAATATATCGGAATCCATCAGGGAAAAGGTCCTAGAACACAAGTGTTGGAAACTCACATCTTTGATAAGAAGGGCATGCAGCATGACGTCAGTGAGACCATTATCCTGCAGGGAGGAGAGCAGGGATGGCTCCTGGAACACAAAAACCGTCACCACCTCTGTCGCTAAGGGCACAAGGTGGAAGCGAAAAAAGAAAATTATAACCCAGGAAAAGAAAAAAAAAAAAAAAAAAAAAAAACGTATTGAAATGAGTGACAATATATTTAGATGCTAAAACATCTAAATATAAAATGCACCTAAATTCCATTAAGCTTACACAATTGAAGGGCTACTGTGTACATACCCAGGAGGAACAATGAGGGGCCGTAGTATTCCGCATTACTGATGATGTGTTTAAGTGAGGTAGGCAGGGACCCGTCCATTACTAAACCCACAGAAAAAAATGCAATTAACAGCAGACATGAAGGTTGAAATGTGCAGACTTTTAGGAAAATCTTTTAGAAAAGAACAAAAAAAAAAACAAACAAATGAAGCAACCTATTATAAATCATGAGAGAGATCTTGTCAACAACCTACCATGACGAATGCCATCAGAGAAGGCAGGATCCTGGATGGCTTTCTTCAGGAAATTTAGCATCGACTTCAACAGAGCGGCCCTCTGCGGGATACACTGCATGCCTACAGGAATATCATCATTGTGGTGAAACAGTAGCCATAGCTGTGGTTTTTTATTATTATTATGCATTTTTATGAGTGTGTCGTTTACCTGTGCGAGGCGTGTTAGAAGAACTGCTCTGTGCTCGGTGATCGACCTCCGGTCTGGAGCCAGAAGATGTTGATGGTCCAGGGCTGCTCTCCATGGCAACTTCTGACACTATTGTGAATTAATCATGTCATATAAAAAAAATAAATAAATAAATAAAAAATCAGCGAGTGTTTTTAATTTCATAATACTAAAAAAAAATAAATGAAAAACTATTTATGCTTACACGCATCTACATAGATTTACAAAATAATCGTTGCACTAACTAATAATTGGGCATTTCCCATTACATTAAAAACTAACCAGCTGTAGAGCATACCTCAAAAACTACTGAGGTTTCACTTTGTAGCAAAAGTGAAACCTCAGTAAGCATAAGATATATTTACATCTCATGATTACTGCAGATATGAAAGATAAAGATTCCCATTAGTCATCCCTTTCTAAGAATCTTCCAATGGATTCAGATTCAGTGAACTGAGAGTTCAGTACAGCAGAAAAGACCAATTATTTGTTGTTATGGAAGCAGTCTTGAACAATAATTATTTTTGTAACAAACGAGCTCAAACTAGGAGGAGTTTTAAGATGATAACAAAAACATATGGACAGACAGTTGCTGAACAGATGAATGACGGGTTTTAATTTCCTCATTGGTATCCCAAGAAAATAGTTCCAGCATACCAAAAACAAAAGATTATTCACACAGGGCACATTAGGCTCATCAATGGATGCGACCGATAATAAATGTGGATGACTAAAACTAAAGACATGAGTAAACATCAGGATTGAATCGTGTTTCCCAATGACCTGAAGGTTGGGTACATTTGTGGATTCCATCCTATTTTCTTCAGCACCAGATTCTAACTAGCGTCTCCTCTCTATCAGATGAACAGTCTCACTTTTCTCTTTTTAACCCTCTTGTGGTGTTTGTTTATATAATTCTGAGTTCAGGTTTTAGTACAAAGATATAAAGTTTGATAAGTCCATGAGTTCCAACTTACGCTCCATGTCTGTGTCCATGTCCTCAGACTCCACAGTTGCACTAGGCCTCTGGATCTTTGGCTTGATGACAAAAGGGCACTCTTTCCGCGACAAGTCCACCTCGTGCTACACGGAGACAGTAACTTGGTGAGTAATGACAGCATGGAAGTGCAGCTGGATCAGAACTAAAGAGAAACTCAATTTGTATAACTCACCTCTAGCCTGCAAATGAAGATGGAAAGGCCGCTGTGGGACTGAAAGGCAGCCATGTCAAGATTGGTGATGAGGTCCACAACCCGTACTGCTCGTGTCACAAAGGTGATTTGGTCCTGCTCATCGCCCAAGAACTTGATCACCTGAGACATAAATGAAAATTAGTAATCAATTTGCTCAAAGTGAAAACTTCAATTCATGAATGTCCATTATTATGATGTGAATGTACCTTCAGAAGGGCTTCCATCATGCCACAGGAAACAAGGGCTTCGCCTCCAGCATCATAGCTAGCCAGGTGGTAGAGGAATGAGAAGAGCGCTGTGGCAAACTGGTGCGGGTACGGTTCCATGGAAGGATCTTGGAAAACAAAATTTCAACAAGTCAGAGCCAAATGTCCAACCGAGTCATTTCATTTCATTTAGCTTAGAATACAGACTAGAGACAAAGTCACAAAGCACAATTCATTTCTTTTTCAGATCAACTTTTCAGTGAATTGATGAAATTAATTAAAGAAATAATTTTTAAACAAACAATTGAGTAAATAATTTCTATACCAGAAAAGAGCTGTGAAAATTTAAAGGCAATGCAGAAAACAGATAAAGATAAATTACTCAGCCACACAATTGAGTAATACAATTGTAACTGAATTCAAACATGGAATATTGTGGATTTAGTGAGTTTGCTGCTGCTGCCCCCCATCTGGTGATGCGACACGCACACACACACCCCAAATCGGGAGACGTTTCACTCAGATATAAACACAGGGATAAAAGTAGCTTTATTAAAACTGCAAAACGTAAAAGCATCTCTTAAGAAAACATTTTAAAATTCTATATTTAAAAAATCCTCACCAATCATTGCTTGTATACAGTTGCGCACCAACACAGGCAAGAAGCCATGATAGGACGCTGTGCCCGTGCAGTCGATGATGTTTGAAAGCTTGGGTGTCCTCTCCAGATGGACTATTGATGTTAAAGTGCGCAGAGATGCTGCTTTGATATCCTGAAACAAAATCCAATAAAGCATAAAAGACATAAATATAAGGTTGGGGTGGGGGGAACTACACCAAGGAACATCAAATTATCTGAAAGCAATTTTGGTATCTCTTTCTGTGCAAAAGAAAGCTGGCAGTCATCGAGCAGAAAAAGCAACTACTTTCTTACCACAAGCTGTTTGTCTGTAATCTGTAAGACGTCCACCAGCTCCTCTATCAAGCCGTTATACAAAATACTGTTGGCTGACTCTTGAAGTGCATTTGAATACACTGAAAGCAAATAGAGAACTTAAGAATGGAATAACTGCAGAAAAATATGCCTTTTTTCCCCCAGAAATGATGCTTCTACTCACCCAGTATAGAAATGGCATGTAGTCGGGCCTGCACAGCTTGCAACCTCTTTTTGTGATTTGAGAAACCATGGGCCAGACGAATGTGCGTGAACAGAAGTGTCTGCTTGTCTTTAGGGATGTTGTACATCACGGTCAGTGACTCCATGATTTCAGACGGACTTTCTGAAATCTAACAAGCACAACATACCAAGTGTAAAAGCGAAATCTCGTTGTCTTTATAAACCGTAATCAATTCCATTATAACAGTACCTTATCAAGCTGCTCGATGTGAATATAGTGTAGTGTGTTACTACTTGTCTGCTGAAAAAAGTAAAAATTCAGAACAATTACATAAAACCTAAGGTCATATACAGTTGTGGTCAAAAGTGTACATACACTTGTAAAAAATCATCATGTTATGGCTGTCTT